>NC_071983.1:3164534-3271659 GCF_026283585.1 Hylaeus volcanicus | reverse complement strand
AGATAGATAGATAGATAGATAGATAGATAGATAGATAGATAGATAGATAGAGAGAGAGAGAGAGAGAGAGAGAGAGAGAGAGAGAGAAGTTGCAATTGCAGTTCGCAGGGTGCATTGTTGCGCTGGCGAGGGGGTGGTAACGTGGACCAGAGGAATGTAGATCTCATTAGACCATGCCACATTTTCCTTCATTAATTTTTTCTAGTCTCCCTGGGATAAAAACAAAGAGCTATAGCTCGCCCCAGTTCCTAGACACTTGGTGCACACGGCGACGCGTCGCGCTGCGTTTCTGAAGTATGAAGTATTACGTACGTTGTTGCTTCACGGAATTCAAAATTAGGTGCAAGAACCCTCGAGACCCGCTTCAGAAAATGGCCTCCCTTTCGGATACACGAAAGGTGAGAATGGATTACATCTTTTAAAACACCGCGTGACGCGTCGCGTGAATGATACCGCCAAGACGTTGCTCGAGTAATCAATTTCTTCCTGGATGAATTTTTGATCGGTTAATCTCTTGACTTAGGTTCTTCGAGATGAACTTTATAAATTACCCCCCCCCCCCCCCTCCCCCGAGGGCAATGAATATATCTAGTTGCCGTTTAAAAAAAAGGACAACAATTGCGCTGGGACAAATTGTCCTTTCTTTTGATATATATAACCAACCCCAGTTTAACACGATTGATTACTAAAAGAGAAATGGAGTACGAATAGAAAACAACTGGGTCGAGAGGGTTAGCGCGTTAATAATCGAACGTTTCGAGACTGAATATTTTAAGGATGATATGTACAGAAGGAAAGAATCCTTCGATATCGGTATCTTTTCGATCTCTCTTAATAATAGAGGTTGGCCGCAGCTGCGCAAAATCCTCTCGCAGCCAAAATTGGAAACGTCAGCGCGAACTTTCACCGAAATTCTTTGAATAATTCTGCGCCGGTGCGCGATGCGATTAAACGTAAAGAAAACGAGCGCGGATAACGATCCCCCGCGCGGTACTTATAAGCCTCTCCAATTTCCAAGTTGTTGGGAAAGATATAAAGTTCGAATGGCGATTTCAGTCGTAAATCTTCGATCGGATCGTCGAGGTCTGCGGCTCCATGCGAAATCCACTGTAAATCGCGAAAGTTTCTTCTTAATCGCTGAAAGGCACTTGGCGAAAGTTACCGGTTACAGCTTCCTCCCCCTGGACGGACTCCAAACCCCTTCCGCCGTTGCTCGAGGCCCTTAAAAAATCTCAACGTCGCTTCGATCGGGTTGTGATACAACCATTAACATTTCTCGATCGCTGAATCCGTTTTATAAACTACAGGAAAGTGGTTCCGCTGGACACTCGGGTATCTCGAGGGGTTCGAATCGTTCTACAAGTGGCACATCAAACTTCCCTTGTTCGAATTTTTCTTACGACTGTACGAGGTGACTGCGAGAAGAGGTTCGTATTGAATTTTTACGTCTTTCGAACGTTTACTGCCGCCTCTTCGGCAAACGATACGAGTGGTGTTTGCGAGTACTTTCGGAACACTCTAGCGATTTATCTAGCACTTCTATTCGATAATGGTTCGCTGAGATAAGCTTTTACTTGTTGATCGTGGGAACGTAATTTTATTTGATAATTGAGATTCGTCGTCGAAGAGTTTGGATTGTATTGGGATCCTTGGATCTCGATCTTCGATTTCAATTACAACCGTTCGGTAAGGGTTGCTGAGATAAAATTTTACTTGTTGATCGTGGAAAGGTAATTTTATTTTACAACTGAGATTCGTAGTCTAAGTTTGGGCTATATTTAGATCCCTGAATCTCGATCTTCAATTGTAATTAGAACATAGGAACGCTTTTTTTTTAAATTCTTTAGGGTCTGTCTGTGAAGGACTAACAAGACCCCATGTAAAAATAGAGAAAGCCAGCGACTACCATCGTCGCGGAGAATTACAGTATTTTTCTGTTTTATTCCTGGGTCCAGGGTTCGTTTTACCCTTTCTGGTTTTCACTTTCTCTGACGGTAACAATCCGCCTCCAGAGGTCTTTTCTAGGGAGAGACCGAGTCGCAGACGCGAGTTCACGTGAATTTTCGCTCGTTAGTTGGGACACAAAGGGTAGACAGATGCATATAAAGGAGGATCCCTCCTTTTTGCAGAGAAATCATCTTCGAGGGCCCTCGAATCGTTGAACAGCTTGGCACGATCAAAGAATGTGTTCTGATTAAAGCTCTCCCTTAGAGAGTGCGCGTGAAACTATCACGAGGAAAAGCAAACAACCCCTTTTAGAGCTCTAGGGCCTCTTCCTCGGACGAAAACAGTGCTCTCTGACTTTTATAATGCAGGCTACAATTTCTAACGTGATCTTTCAATTAATAATAATGTTCTTTCAATTTCTATTAAAAGAACCGATTGAAAATCATATCCATAACACGTTCGCTGATACATGACTGAATTTACATGACTAAATAAAAATTATAATAATTAAAAATACGATGTTCTTGGGTGACGCAGAAAAATGCAATTTCTTCGAAATAATTCTTTAAATAAAGAAATTAATTCGACCAAAAATTTATTAACGCGGCACGATTTGCGGTCGATGGCGCCATCTGCAGGCCGCAGAGAAAGCACGAAGGAGTAATCGCGTTTCACGGTAAGAGCAGCGACCTGTAAGGTGATCGACTCACGACGGAATTCATTTGTCAGCCCACATTATCCATTAATTAAAGTATCGCGACACAGATACCGTGAACAACGATCAAAAAAGCAATTTACCAAAGTGACGAAAAGTTGGACGATCTAGGATTCGCAAATTTCCCTGCCCGTCAACCCCCCGATGTAACATCAGCAGCCCTCCCCGACGCTCGGCAATCTCGATCCACGGCGCGAAAATAGCGTCGGTTGCTCGCTCGAAAAAGTTTCCCCGCTAGCTGAGATAAGAGCCTGCCGCGATATCTCGCATATTGGCGACAATTTACGGAGGGTGCGAGTAACGCCGTGGATGGAGGAAGGGAGAGGAATACGAGTAGCGTCCCAGAAATACAGGATGTATCCGCGGAAATACACCGAGTGTCCCGAGGATACGGCGGGGAAAGTTGAGGCCCAAACGAGAGGTGTGAGCCGACGGTCTTTTATCGAGAGGGATGCCGAGAAAAAGTTCCAGCGACGCGGAGGAAAAGGGTTGCCGCTCGAACGAGCTCGAAGGGGTGGTTGGAAAAAGTTCCGTCGCGGAAGGGTTGCCGCTCGAACGAGCTCGAGGACGATGGCACGTTGCAGATATTTGATACACTCTAGCGCGGTATTTGAATAACGCGATAAGCGGTGTTCCGTGTCCCTTGATAAAACCCTCCGCCCACCCTTTACCAGGAACACTGGAGGTGGTTCCCGTTTTCGCAGGGACGACGCAGCGTCGACAGAAGCGACCGACGATACGTGGAGGGGTAGTTGAACTGGAAGACAGTGGAACCGTTTACGCTACGTCGGCGATGAATTCCTGGGTGGTGCGTGCGTAATCCGTAGCCTTGTTCGTCCAACTGTGGGCGTATGTCTGCTGGGGCGTGCGGTGCCTTCGCTGGCGGCAGCAAAGTTCGTGCAACTTCTACTCTCGTCGCGCACTTGTTACGTCTCCTAACGTAAATTAATGGCTATGGAGTGTATTGGATTGAATTCCGGGCTAACGGACTTAACGTTTGTTCTCGTGCTACTGCATTTGTCAGGAATTTACAGCCGCTGGGGAGGGCTGGATAACTTTGGTGACACGAGGAACTTGGGTTTGAACTTGGAGTATCGAGAGTTGGCTCGGGAGCGGAATGGGGCCCTTTAGGGTTTGGATTTATGTGTACTCGGCGTACGTAGGCGGTTTTCGTGGCTCTTGTCGTGGCTCCGATAGAGGCCTTTCTCTCTGACGATGGACCGATTGTCTTCATTTTTCTGTGGTTGTTCGTAAGAAATGTAAATCTCCACTGAGATTTTATTTAGTGACGCGTTTAGGCATTACTAGACTGCGGATGTCATGTTTTTATAGATTCAGATAAAGAATTGAAAATATAACATATATTTCGACAATTTATATCGACGATATAAAGTGCATGTTATACTGTCTAGAAGATAATACACACTTATATATATATACACGAAAAGAGTCCACATATCTCAGATCCTGCTATGACTACAAATTTCCCAGGGCCATTTTATTTTGCATAACGATCCGCAGTCCATACATCACCAAATATACATGTTATATCTGCACTGTAAGCATTTGCGAAGTGCGACCAGAGTGTAATTCTATGTATCACTGAAAAATGGCAACGACTAATGTTATCAACGTGACGAGAGAAATAGTCGATGTATCAGTCTAATAAGCAACTCAGCTCCTGAAAGATGTATATCGAGGCTCCTTCTAATAAGGAAGACGAACCACCTTCTCCTCAAACTTAGCCAAGCAAATCTAGGGAGATCCACGTAAAGAGTGCCTAAACACAAGCCTAGAACTCACGCAGCCTATATTTACGAACGATACAACCCCGTCGCCGTTCCCTGTAGCACAGTTGCCCAACCAATCGTGCGCACGAATTCGATGAAGTTTCTCGAACCACCCAGCGGAGTTCACATATCTCAGATCCTGCTATAACTACAAATTTCCCTGGGCCATAACGATTCCGAACACTTGTACCACCCGCTAACTGCACATTACCGGCTGCATCGCATTACAAGCGTTCGTCCTCTTTCCAACATCCTAACACGGTCGCATCAGCTGAATACCCGAAAGGACACGTCTCGCGCGTTCATTCGACTCGTTTTCGCGTGATTCGGTAAAACGACGAAACCACATTTTCACCGAGAATTATAGAGCCAGCTTTCGGCGGTGTTGCAGAATTTTCGTGGCTATTATTCGCGGCCTGGTGTTACCCCCTCTCTCATTTCGGCTGTTTTTTTTTTCGGTTTGCCAGAAGCATATCGCATCGCTGCGTTGTTTTATATTCTCCCGTTTGCATTTCACGCTGAGCGAAGCGTGTCGATCCAATCTCCAGTTGTTCGAACAAGTACTAGAACAAGCAATACGCAACTAGGTTGCGCCCGTTTGTTACGAGCCCAGCGTGGACCCAGACGCGTTTTTCCGGCTGCAACTCGACACGCATCGCGAAACGAAAACGAACTTCCCTTCCTAGATAAGAACGCTTCTGTTTTCCACGACGGCCGCGAATTAGGCCAAATCACAGGGCTTTAAGTAGCTGAGCAGTGTTCCCCCTGAAGAGAGACGAAAACTAGGCTCGATTCTGGTGATGCTTTTACTCTCAACGTCTAGAGGATAACTCGCTATAAAACAACGGCGAGATTATTCTTTTGAATTTACTTGCATTAAGTCGGAGCGAAGGAAAAGATTTTGTTTCGTGGACGAAGTACTTAGCAAGAAATTTACCGTTTTGCTGATTAACGGTAAAAATTTGTGTACAGCTTAAGTAACATCTTCAGCCGTCTACTAAGCCTTAAATATAATTGAGAATTTTTCTACATTCTTTTTCTTCCTTTTTTTATCTCAAGTAGTACCTTTAGCCCTCTGCCAAGGCTTAAATATAATTAAGAATTCTTCTTCATCCTTTTTCTTCGATAAACATCGTTCAAAGACTCGACACTAGACAGAGTATCTGTTCCATCTATACCTCCTTAATTTTCGTTTATCGTAGAGCTAAGCCTCCGCTTACCCGCGATGAAATTATAAAAGCAGCCAAAGTCTGATTCAATATGTGACGTTCATAAACGTCTTATCAATGCCAGGATCTCGAAACTCTCTTTTTCCCTCGTGCTCTACAAACCAAGTAGCGTCCCGTTTAGAATTTTCCTGCAAATTGCTAATTAATACAAAGAAGACAATTAACCGGTAAAACGTAATATCTGTATTTTACTGAATTTCGCGCTCGGTTACGAGCATCTCTGTTTATAGTAATTAATAGCTGTCTCGTTCTCATCACGCGAGTACATGTCTGGAGAGATTCTTGAAATGCACAAGGGGTTTCGGATGCACAGAGACACGTAGCGTGAGCTTGTCGTGTATGAATGAGAATCTTAATGAACCTTAGCAACGAGATTAGTGTATCCCAGAATGTACTCTCTATTTTTAGTACAGGACGTTCGGAAATTGCTGGAATAGCATTACGCGTGGATCGAGTTCGAGTTTTGCCTGGTTTAAATCGTTCATTAATTTCACCGATTGGAAATTGTTCTATTACACCGAACGCTTATTTATAACGAGCATTTAACGTCCACCGAATTCCAATCAAATTTACATCGAGTCCAACCGAATAAATTTCAGTTGAACGTTTAATAATTCGAATCGTTGACAATTTTCGCTTCGCGTTCTAATTAATTTTTCCCATGCCGATGAATGTACTCGAGCTAATGAGAGCAGTGGCACGGGAACGACACCGAGTTCCTTCAAATCGGAAACATTCGTTCAAGCTCGCGCTAAATTCCGTTGCTGATATTATTCGTTTTCCCTCTATGAATTCACGCTCGAATGGATTCGTTCGAGATAACTTTTTCAGACAAATGGTAACATTCCGTCGAAACTATTCGTTCGATCGACTGGAAAATAAAGAAGTCTTTTAGTTTTTATGTTTAAAATTAATTCCACGTAGAATGAGTCGAACGACGTTTACCAAAGATATTTCCAAAGTTTACACGAATAAATGCTTGGAACAGTGCTCGGCCACGCGGATGCACTCTCCGATAATAAGACTAGAGATGATAGAACGCATCGCTCTTTCAACTTTCTCATTTTTCGTCGGATTTCACCGAGTTAATCTCGCCCGAGGGGACCGTAAGCTCGCGAGTCCGATTGTCCGTTCGACGAAAAAAGGGATATGGAACATGACGGTCCGAGCGGAAGAAAGAAACGACGCTTATCGCCCGCCATGGACCGATGGCGATGCTCTGACAATGAGATAGGCACTTGCGGAATGAATGGTCGAGACCAAAAAACTAAATGAATATGACGGTGTCGCCCGAGAGATGAAAAACAAACATGCGGGTTACCATTACTGCTACGCTTCCTTAAAATTTTATTTACGTAAATAAAGGAAGACCCAGGCAACACGGTGGAAATGCTCGAACAAATTATACAAATTGCTCGATAGGACCACGAACGGACTTTAGCATTTATTTCAGTCGATTCATAATTCAAAACAGACTTCCCGTCTCCCTGAAGAAACTTTCGCATCCAGTGAAACGCGTTTTCGGCGTGGCGATTCAGACGTTAAATTATCGAAGAACATTAATCTGCGGCGCAGGCTCCGCTGAACAAATAAAATTTGCCTCCGAAGCCGAAATATTTCACGGGTACCGTGGCGTAGAAAAATTCGGCGAGATACTGTTATAAATAATGAAGAACAACGCTTGATTTACGTCTCTATAAACGTTTCGGGGAAAAAATTGCGTGTGAATTATCGTTGCCGAAACGAACAGCGAGTATCGCTCGACGAATTAGTTGCTTCCTTCGTAAACATGTTGCTTGATTACGAAATGGGGTTGGAGACGTTTGTTGGAGTATTTCGCAACGTGGAGGAATTTTTACAAAAATATTTATTTAAGAAAATTAATTTCTTTCGATGTTATACCCGAAACGGGCAAAATACAAACATTTAGAAATCAATTACCGCTGCACTGCATAAAGAAATTTTGCCTGCGCGCGTGTGTGTTCGGCTCGTTCGTTAAGGTACAAAACTGATTCTACGAATTTTTATTATCGCAGCCAAAGAAGAACAAACGAATGTTATAAAATAGTGTAAGTTTCCTGAGACTACGAAGAAATAATAATCGATGTTGTTTTCCTTTCTTATGATTTATTTCAACAATAATAAATATTCTTCGTGAGAGTTTGCGTGATTGGTTTAGTTCTGCATTCTCGAATATTTATCTTTGCGAGGAAACGACGATTGCAAATGGTCCAGCTGAACAAAACGACGACGCTAGCTGGGAGAGAACCCGATGACGCGGGTGCTTAGGAACCTGAAACTGGGATCGTGGAAGTTCGAGGCGGAAATTTTACGTTTCAACTGCGAATTCCGCCGAATGTTTTGCGATACCAACGTCGAAATTCCCGACGAAACTGGCTGCTGGTCGGTAAGGGTCAGTGAATGCAGTTTAATTAAACCAGACGAACTCGTTGCCTAACGAAGTTGCGCGTGCCTAAGGTTGATGGCGGTCGCGAGGCGAATGCGCAAAATTGCCAGTATCGTCCGCCGTTTTCGGATCCTCCGATATCTGCGGTGGCGATTCCGCGCTAACCTGGCGTCGGAAATGTTTCATTTCGCGCGGTTTAGGAACCGATCGACGCGACTTGATTTTTCAAAGAAGAGACACACGATGCTGATGAAAATTGTAGATGGAAGATGATCGAAGCTGACTTAAAGTCTCGGATAGTATCGATATTACTATTTAGAATTCAGAGTATCATAGATTTCAAGCTTAGCTTCGGATCTGGATATGTACTATTCTAAATAATAAACACCGAATAAGCTTGTAAATTATAAGAGTTGGACAGTATCAACATTATTATTTGGAGTAGCATAGATTTCAAGTTTTGGATCTGAACATATGTTACTCTAAATAATAATGCTTGTCTGCGAGGTAATATCTCGTTTGAAAATAGAAGGCGAAGGCAGAGGAAGAATGCGCATGGCGATGACCGCTAATCTTCCTCCATTACCATGAAACCGCCATTTGCGAGCTAACTGGATCGGGCATTTGACGATGCGCGGGGCCATTTTTGTTCCATCCGCGCCGTTTTACCGAACATTAGCGGCAACGAAACGGAGGACAGATGGCCAGCCACTAAAGGAGCTTTACGATACGCGAGGTGGCATGCTAAACTCGCAATTTGCGGTAATTTTTCGCAATCAGAACCGTCTCTGCGGACCACGATCACGGACGATAAAGCCAGAGAAGAAGGGTCGAGTTCGGGGCTGGGATTAACAATAGGAAGACAAATAGCGAACCATCAGGCTGCTCATTCAATTACTCTGACGGTTTATCTCTGAAGGTTTTATATATATTTTTTCTCTTGTACGTAGACTACATCCATTTTTGTCTCGAATAAATTATTATTTAGACCAGATCCGAAAGAATAATTCGTCTTCCACGCTTTAGACTTCGAGAAGTATTTTATACCAACGAAAAAATTTATTCAAATTGTCTGGAAGGTGGGCTCGTCGGAAGCCTCGCATAATTAAGCCGGAAGAGGATAAAAGAACGAGGAAGAGGCGCAGAAACGAACCGTTAGTCACGCGCGTATTTCAACGGTACGACTGCGCGAAATTGATCCTGAAATTGGTCATTAGAGAAGTCTCCTGGCCGCATCGCGAAAATTGTGCGATGCTTTGCTCGAAAATTAAGGGGGGAGAGGTGGGGGGGGGGGGGGAGACACGTTGGATCTTATCAGTGTCGACGATCGTCGCGATAGTTGGGCACGTACGCGTGAAAATTGGGTGCGATGGGGATGCAGGGAGGTGGAGGAGAGATGTAACAACTGTTTGGTGACATGAAACACTACTAAAAATTATTCAAGGGTTATACAATGATTATACGACCTATCGAGAAAGGTAAAGACTTTTATGACGCCAAAGAGTCATAAGAAGTCATCAAGAAGTGGAAGATGAAGGAGGCACGTATTGGCATAAGTCGGTCCTTGACCTCGGGAGCTGTAGCTACGTTTGATTATAGCTGCAGTAGAGAATGTAAACTAAGAATTGATGTAAAATAATTTAAATGTGACATGGAAGAAAGCACGTGTGCAAGACTGGCGATTTGTAAGCAAATAAAACTGGACCAGTAGGTGCAATAATTCATGTAAAATAAATTACATACTCTTATACAATGAAGAAACAAACACAAGCCAGTCCTCCAAGAATAAAGAAGCTGAAGCATAAAGCAGCCCACGAGTAGAAATTTTTCAATATGGACTCTGTTCCAAGAGAGGAGTACAATAGGAAAGAGATAAAATATATTTTCAAGAGCCAGTCCTCCAGGAATTGAGAAGCTGAAGAGTAAAAAACCGTTCCACTAGGAACTATTCAATAGCCATAGGATTTTACTCCAAGAATAGAACCTACGCAAGCCAACCAAGTAAACCAAAATAGGATCCCGTAAGTGTTGACACTACCTTCCTTGCAAGATCCGAAGAGAGCCCTAATGTACCGGCATAACCCAGTCCTCCAAGAAGAGTAACGCACGGAACGTCGTACTAAAGGTACCGTTTTCCCCGAGTGCGTCTGTTAAAATGGTTGAAATTGTTGTCCCCGACGAAATGGCACCGGACAGGTTGCGCGAATGGTGGCCAGCTGAGCGTGTTCTTCCGGTCTACGTGCCGCCGAGACACGCGACAAACTCGCCGGCTCCTTCAGTGACGATCCCGTCGCCAGTCATGAATAATGCCTCGCATCCGGCGACTGTTCGCGGACGTGTTCAAAGACGTTGAAATATCGAGTGGAACGCTTTCGCGGCGACGGAAACTGCGTTTCGACAATGTTGCAAAATTCGGTCCACGCCGGATGACGCGTCGTCGACAGCCGTGGTTAAAATCGCGATGATTGGCTCGGAGGTGGTTCGTTGTTTGGGAAAGGAGGTCGCGGTGTGAAATTGTGCCAAGAGTGTTCGTCTAAACTGTAGCAGTGATGATCGAGGTGGTAGAATGTAGATAGAACGTTTATAAAATTTATTCTGCAAGGGTAGAGTCCTTTGGGCTCGTCTCGGGTCAGACGCGACCCAGTAACGGCATAGATAACAAACGATGCCCCGATTGTTCGCCAGTAAATACGCTAAAAACGTTTTCAAAGTGTTCGCCATGGTACAGAGGCTGAAAGCATCGTCCCCATATTAGGAACGAATAAATAGCGTGCCAACGGTGTCACGCCAGCGTGAATAATGATTTGATCGATCGTCGACAGACGTGAATAATGTTCTCGTATCCAGAAACTACTCGGTATCGCGTCCCCGCACGCGAGAGCGTATGCTGTATTCTATTCATCATGATATTCGCGCGACACCGAACGTTTCTAAACGGAATACGGATAAATAGACAGAAATTGTTTCCCGCGACGAACAATCATTTTGATAACGACTACTATCCAATCATTCATATTACGCATATGAGAATATGTAAAGCCTACAACTTCTAAATAATCATAATAAATTCCTCGATAATTATGACACTCCTGCGATGAGCAATCCTCGATCCGACAACGTATTCGTCGCTGTATATTTAAATAATTCAACGGCTAAATAAACGAAATAAATTGCTTCGTAAATTTTGATGAGAGGAGACAACGTTACGGCCAGAAACTGTAAGTCCGTTTCAGCAATAAAATATCGGTGGAACTATGAACCGTTCAGAGCCGCGCAACTTCCAATTGAAAAAGTTTCGCCGGGAATAAAACATGCGGGAAATGTTTGGGGCTGTAATGTCGGGGCGGAGACAGACCCGTATAAATGAAACAGCGAGTTCGGTTTAAAAGCACCCCCGGACTAAAAAGATAAAATAAAAAAAGAAGGAGGATTCGTCTGGGCGAGCGGTATCCTTTTCATCGAGCCGAGCCGCTCGAATATTCGTGACGAGAATCTCCGCAGACGCGTTAAAGTATACTTAATTAGCGACCGCTAATTACCCGGCAGACGTGCACGCGACTATCTATTATACACCGCCGCTCAAAAGCTGCGGCTTAACCGCTATATGCAAACAAATACGCGGAACTGGGGAAAATTTACGGGTTAAATATTCCACGTATTTTAAATACCTGTCGCTGTACAGGATAAAATTAATTGCGAAACTCGATGTTTGGCTGTTTTTAATTTCCCTATAATTCTGTATCGAAGGTATAGAAAAAATTGCTCTAAACTAACATAGTCGTTGTTATTATTAATAAGATAATAACAGTAATAACAGTATTTTTAATATCATTATGTTCCCTTTCATTCCTATATTCGTTGTATTCATTTCATTACGTTCAAATACATTTTTATTTGAATATTAAAAGACGAAATCTTTTTGGATTATTTTACCTTAATAATAATACATCGAATTTCTTCGAATATTTCAATTTCAAATTTATTCATATTTAGGTATTGATTGAATGAATCAATGGAGAAAGAGTAACATTTTTCGTCAGCATTTGAAATATTTCATCTGAACTTCTAAGCTCCGGAATTACAACTTTTTAGAGGCGTTGTACTCGAAAACGATGGCGTTGCGTCGTAACGAACGTGCCCCGTTACTTCTGGCTAGTTCGTTTACGAAATCCTTGGTCGAATGCACTTTATCGTTGCATAATTTCGTGAGCGCCAAGAACGCGCGCGCGCCGCATTAATTTGATTAGTAATGGGGAACAATAACCGTAATACGTAGCCGAAACGGAGATAACTATAATCACCAAGGGGGATGGAGCGGCGGGGGTTGTTTCCCTTGATCACTTTCTTGCCCCCGGCCCTCGACGGACTCTCTCTAATTTCGCAGACAGCTCGTTGCAGAGATTCTTATCTTCGGCTCGGTATTCGCCGAGGCGAACATACTAGGCGTTTGCTCGCCGAATGCGAAACGCTTCGACGAACGAAGATGCTGTTCCCTCCCAACGGTAGATCCGCAGAGTCAACGGATGCGACTGTATATCTGTATCCCGGAGACAAGTTAAACGTGGAAATTACGAGATAAATGTGTTGAATGGGGTATTAAGCGAGATCTATGAGTAAATATGGTATCAGGCTCCATTTATTCGGTGTTGATACAAGCAACATTTTGAAACGTTACGACTGAACTGCAAATTTTCATGCTTTCGTAAGAAACTCGAATACGCAAGAAACTACAAACGCAGTATGGGATAATATAAAAAAAATATTGAAAGTAAAGTTCGTATTGTAATATTTCCGCGAGCTAGTAACGACAAGTCACCTAATTCATCGCTCGAGCTAATAGAACCGCTGGTTGTCGTGGGAATTTTCAAGAAAATTAATCGATCCGTGTGATAAGCAGAGCAACTGATCCCAGACGCCGCAGACCCGTGACGCGATAAAAAGTTCGCCACTCCCTCGCAATGCTACTCGAAACGAATTATTCAAAACGTATTTCATTACGCGGCGTCCTCGCGGGAGCAATATCAACGAAGAAAAACGGCTGAAAAACAACCCCGTTTCTCCATTAATGAAATTTATTGCACAAGACGAGCACTCCCCGGGAGACGACGTCTAAATCATAGAATTGAAATTGAACGATGAAAATTTTAACGAGGATACTTGACAAAATTTGAAATTCTAAAACAACAGATGTCCGATAACTTATGCAGACAGTGCTTTCCACCGAGGAATTTAAAAAATTCATTCCGAAAATCGAATATCGAAATTCGTGAATTTTTACGCAGTTACAAAAATAAACGCCACAGTAAATGTTTGATTATATGATTTCCAGTGATCTAAATAATATTTTCTCTTGGCAGAAATTTTCAAGAATATTTGTTTGGCAATCAACGTGTTGATACCAATCCTACTGTACTATTTTTTTTAACTGTTCTAAGAATTTCAAATATTTGTCCCGAGTCATAGGAAATTGTTTATGTCATTTTATGGTGCAGTCCAGATGCTTGAAACTTTCCTAACGTTACCAGAAAAAGTTACTTCTCCCGTTAGCCCCTGTCGAAAAACGAAACGAAGCTTGTCTTCTACTTCTCCTTTGTCTTTCTTTCTTTTTTTTTCTGCTGGTGTCACGGCGTGCAGCACACGAAACGCGTCCGTTAGGTGGGAACGTCGTTTTGCCTCGTTTCCTTCTCGTTTTCACGGCGTCGCGGACGTGTGTCAACGAGCCGATACGTGTGCCATCTCGCATTTTACTTTTTCGCGTGACAACCTTCACGAAAATACCGCGACATGCGCGCTAAAACCTGAAAATTGCGCGAGGAAGCTCCCTTGGCGACGGTTGCTGAAGATAATTTGCGAAGCAGGCTGAAAGCATGTTCGATATCCGATTAACGACGCATGAAACGTTCGATCGCATTGTTTAGGGACTATCTGGGTTTTTTAACTAGATGCATTTGAAAGTCAATTAGATTTATTTTATTTTGAAACAATAATAGACAATATTGTGCATTCTATGTCTTAATATGCATTTCATTTTATAAGTACATGTATTTTATTTCGAATGAATTATAACGACACGTGTGATGACAAAACAAAATACGTATTATGAAATAGAATACGCGTCATTGTTTAAATTCATTTTATTTGCGAAAACCTGATCGATGTTTTTCATTGAGCTCCAACGCGTTTCGCTATATTAAAAAGTATAATTTGTAGAAAGATTATTGCAACTAAATGCGAACCCCTATGAATATTGATGAATATTTTTTGTTGGAACCTGCACGGAATTTTCACATCACTGGCAGATATTTAACGATCCATCGGTTCATTAACACACTAGCGCAGGAACATTATAATAATTTCCCGCTAGCAATTTCGTCGTACTTTGCGCACGATTTCGATGGCTCGCGTACCGACGCGACGTACAGATGTTTAAACGAGTTCGCAACGAACCATTCATTTTCGACATAATTTCGTCGCGCTGTTTCTAAATTTATAACTAAATTATTAACTCGAATACGTGTACCGTGCCATGCGTTTATATCGATTTATAACAGCCGTTACATTGAATAAAATAATCTCAAGGACGAAGTTAAATGAAAATATTTCTCGTGTGATATTTCACGAGTTCGATGGTTTTTAATTCAATCTATATATAAAATCAAAATTCATCGTCAACGTTGCGTAAGTCAAATAGAAAAAGAAAACAGCGATGGGTTATCAAACATAACGAAATTTTTCAAGTCTTTGTCGCAATTGCGAAATATACGAACGCAAGTTCTCGCCAGCGAGCGATCAAGTGCCTTGAAGTACCATTTTTGTCCTCGATAACATATTCTTTTTTTTTTTTTTGTTACGTTCTAACTTTAATTAAAATTTTTTTAGTTCACACATCTTTTGGAGCTATGTCACTTTAATTAATTTCATTTTTTAATACGATGCTGATTAATAATTGGACGCCGTAGGAAGGAGAGTTTGTCCAATGCAGAGTTCAGCTGCATTTTCGCGAGATGCATACTACGAGTGCCGCATTTATCATCGATCGCGCGCAATTCGTGCTTACGAACGGTTATTCCACAATTTCGTGAAACTTTCCACGACTATCAGTTCCGACAAGGAAACTGGCAAACTTATGGCTGTACTCGCGTGCTACGTAAAGCCTCGTAAAATGTCTTCACTCTGTCGTTCCCACGATTATTAAATCTATATCTAAACAGTCGATTCTTTATTACGATTTTCATATCTCTACCGCTGAACACGTTTTGTCTGCCAGACAAACGTTCTCGAAAACTTCTGCTAGAATTAAATATTACTTCGACCATTGAAAGCTACATAATTAAATTCACTCAAATTCGTTTCCTTCGATACTTTACTTTTAGAATTAATTTTGTTAGTCCTCCGGTGAAATGTTTACAAAACATCCAGTGGCAACTATGGCATCGAAGAGCGGTTTCCATAAGCTAGCAAGTGATTTACCAAACGAATCAGTGCGGCGAAAGTTTCCGTATTCGGTGAAGTTAAAAAGTGGGATGAAGCACGATTGAACCCAAGTGTAGTTTCCACGAGACGATTGGTTAACGCGAAACGTCGAACTCGTTCGAAGTGCGAAACTATCGTGAAGCGTGTATATTTGAAAGATGGTACAGATCGGAGATTTGATCGCCATTATGGAGGAACGTGACATCGACAGAGACACCATCGATACGGACTCTTTGGAGTTCGAGGTAATAGCTACGTCTCAAAATCCGACAAAAACTAAAATTCTATCGCTTGAAAATTGAAATTGTAAACTATTACTGCGTTTCGATAAGATAGAGAAGACGCGACAGAGAAACTATTTTCAAGAGACCTGCCGGCATAAGTTAATCACATTCGCTTTCGTTGCACTGAAAATGCATTTCGCGTTATCGCAGGCTATACACTTGTCGTCGTGCCCGAAGCAGCTGGATCTCAGCAACGGGGGACTGTCAAGAATTCCCGACAGCGCTGTAGCGTTCCCCGCCATCGAGGAGCTGGTGTTGAGCCAAAATCAACTTACAAACACCAACAACAATCTGACGCTTCTGCACAGGTACGGTGTTAAAAATAAAGTTTGAAATCGTTAGTTTCCAAAAATAATTCCAAAAGTGTAACAGCAGAAGATACAAAATCTGCTCCACGCTTTAGTAAATAAGAAACGTAAGTCTAAGGATAATTCTAAGAATAATTCTAACAACTTTTAGTCACATAGTTTTATTATTGAAACTGCTACAACTCCGTTAACGGTGGATTTCTTTTAACGAAGGTTCCCTAAACTGCACGTCCTTCACGTGGATGGCAACGAACTGCTGAAAATTCCACGAGAATTGCTGGAGCTCAGGGGTCTTACCTACCTCAATCTTTCGGACAACAAAATCGACAGGGTCCCGTCTGACATAAGCCAGCTTATCAAGTATGTAAAGTCAATTTTATCAGATTTCGATCGACGAACCGTGTCCTCCAACTACGGCGTTGGAAAGAAAAAAATACACGAAAGTATCTCATTTAACACTAAACTTGCCACGGTTCTTGTATGCAATATATAAGTTGTATGCATTATATACGATTGTTTCGCGCATTATTCGATCCAGTATAATATTTCTCGTGTGATATTTCACGAGTTCAATGGTTTTAATCTGTATACGATATCAAAATTCATCGTCAACGTTACGTAATTCAAATAGAAAAAAAACAGCGAAGGGTTATCAAACAAAATATTTTTGCATTTAATTGGAGAAGCGTCTTTAGAACTAGTCACTTGTCCCATTTCTGTTGAAATAGTTACAAATAAATGAGATTTAGTGTTAACGTTAGTAAATAAGCATCGATTTCGCTATTCTCGTCTTATCGTTACACGAAAAACCGCTGCTTTTCCGATCGCTGAACGGTGCACGATTCCAACAGTTTGTTCGCTGATACTGTAGGGTGCAGTTCAATTTCCACAGGTAATCTGAGTTTATCGCGTCGCCGAATCACCGATAAATCAGTGGTACTTCCGCTCCGCGAGATAATAGAAAGTTACCCGTTAATTGATCGAACGAACCGCCGTGCTGGATATATTATTCGTCGATTTCCTTGCATCCGCAACGCCCTTACCCGGTCGACGATGCGCTAATTGTGATAAATCGCCTATCCCGTGGACAATTGGCCGTGGAACAGGAATCGACACCGATAGTCGAACGTCTTCGAGCTTTGGCGACTCGTTGATCCTTGTCTTGGGGTCACTTGGACTGGCCCATCC
This sequence comes from Hylaeus volcanicus, assembly GCF_026283585.1. Classification (NCBI taxonomy): domain Eukaryota; kingdom Metazoa; phylum Arthropoda; class Insecta; order Hymenoptera; family Colletidae; genus Hylaeus; species Hylaeus volcanicus. The sequence goes on along the minus strand of NC_071983.1, from coordinate 3,254,318 downwards.
GAATCTCGGTGAAACCCTATCGTACAATTCGTAGTTCTGATCCTGTCTCTTCGGTTATTTCCAGCACGATAGACCAGTGAATGCTTGATTTCGTAATTATAAAAATGAGTATATACGAGTACTAGTCACTTGGACTGGCCCATCCAAATCCTGCCTCGGTGAAACCCTGTCGTACAATTCGTAGTTCTGATCCTGTCTCTTCGGTTATTTCCAGCACGATAGATCAGTGAATGCTTGATATTTCATAATTATATAAAAATTATTATATACGAGTTCTCGCGTGCATGTTTACACGGGGCAGGTCTGGCGTGGGCTCTACGTGTAAGAAAACGCAGGGAGCATCGCGATTATTGGAAAGTTTCGCATTAATTCGCGGTTAGGCTCCTCTTCCTTCGTCGTTTACGCGCCACTGCGCCCCGATGCATGACTTCTGCCAGGCGTGTTGCTCAACTCCATTCTACCGGTGAGCGGCGAGTCGACTCGAGGCTTTGCACTAGCCGTTGTATGCGTCTTTCATTCGTGATTTCTTTTCCCGTGGACGCGTGTGTTCGACGCGTAACAGACGTCCGTGTATCGGTGGGCTCGTGCTCACGTCCGTAGTTCCTCCTTATGCAGGGCTACGGCATCCCCGTTTCCGCTCGGTGGAAAGCAGTTTTCGAGAAGCTTTACGCAACCTCTGCACCTCTTCGCCTATTTAATTAACGCGTGGCTCGACCACCTTCCTCCGGGTCTGTGTGGCACAAATCGCGATCTTCTGAAAACGACGGAACTTTGGATCAGCCAATTGGATTATTCCTGCAGGGAGCTTGTAGACGAAGGTCTCTGGAATTGTTTTCAGCGTAATAGAAACGTTTTCGTGCGAGCTCTGATTCGTATTACGCTCCCTTCTTGCTCCTTTCCACCGTGATAAGTATAGTAGAAACACTTTTACGTTACGTTTGTTACGACCACCTGTTAGTCCGAACGGCGTGTTACTCTAATGTTGCTCCGGAGAACCTTCTTCCGCCATAGTGGATGTAATAGAAGCACTTTTACGTTGGTATTACTTCTACTTATTCCTTCGTTTCGTTTACCGATTATTTGCACCGCGCGGAGCTCTTTTAGATAATATTTCGTTAATAAAAATCGCTCTACATTCTGCGGAAGCTTGCACGTTCAGACTCTGAACTTCAGAGTGATCGATAGGAGAGACCTGATTCTTTCGCAATCAGTTGCAGTCGCTGCTTAAGCTCGGACTAGAAATGATTCTCCTCGGGGCGGGTCGCGTTACAAATGTCAGGTATTATTTTGAGAAGATGGGTTACTCCGGGCGTCCCAGCTGCGGGAGCTTCATCGCAATGATACTTTGAAGAAAGGAGTCCGCGAATATGTGGCGTACCAGCGAGGAACGTTGTCGTAATTCAAGCTCTCGGGAGGGAACGATGCTTTCGTTGGAGGAAATTGAATTTGTTTGAGTTAAGATGTTTGTAAGTTACCATTCAGCTCGCGGGAGTGTATTCGATTTAGCAGGAGAAAGGAGATCGAATGGGGAACGCGTGGGTCGAATGGATTTAGAAAATAGGTGACGGAAGGGATTAACGCGATTACGTTGCTCGCGTTGTGGAAATTGCACGTTACGTTTTACCTTCGTTACGCGCACGCGCCCATTAATTAAGGACGAAGGTACTGCAACTCCCTCGCCTGACTTTGCGTTTAAAGTATTTTTTTTTTCTCTCCCGTCACGTGCAATCGCATCGTACGTATATTATACAACGTGGGGGAACTGAAAGTGGCAATAAGGGTGAAATATTCGAATACTACGGGGAGTGTAGAGAGTGAATATCGCTCGATATGGTTGAAAGTAACGTTGAACTATTCATGAAAAATTTGAGATGTGGATGTGGATTCCTCGTTAATAAGGAAAGAAATTGGCCCTGGCCACAGTAATTGCCGATGCTAATTGCATACCACTGAAATTATTCGATAAGAAATCGGATAATCTTCGAATCACAACCGAAACGCGCCTTAAATAACCGACTTTCTTTTGCTTGGAACACACGAAAGATTGAATTTAATTGCTGTTAACAGTAGGATCGTTAAGATTAAATTGAACGCAGTCGTAGAAAATTATACGCAAGTATATACTGCTACGAAAATCCTGAAACGAGGAACATTGTTTTTTTTTGTGGCAGACCGCTTCCTACTCGACGCAACCGAGCTGTTTCATTATTTATAAGAGAAAGATCGCTCGTTCGCTAAAAATGTTTCAATTTCTTTGTCGAAAGAAGAATCTCCAAACGCGGTGCATTCTTAATGCCTCGGTTATTCGAAAGTGAACGAACGGTACTTCTTACAAATAATGAATAATGCCAGCCAACTTCTGGCACGTCGATCCGGAACACCGACATCTCGTTAAATGCGCAAAGACACGAACGTCTCGGTTCATAAATAAAATTCAAATCGAAGGTCGTGGAAGGGATCGGCTGCTTTCCTGCAGCCTTTCTTCCGTTCCAAAGTTACAAAAGAATCGTTTAAAATTTTTAATAGGGTCTCCGGCGAACTGCATGGCCGAGTGTGTCTTGAACGACTACTCTCCCAGTGATAATCAATTAACATCCATTAGCGGACGGAGCGGCGAGCCCCAAACCCGAGTTGGATCAAAAGATAGAAGGGGTATCGTAATCGAAAAGCGACCGAAAGTGCTCCACGGTTCCCCAAAGGGACAGACGAACCGTTTAAAATATTCAGCACGGTCTCTTGGAAGCTGTACCGGCAAGAGGATCTTAAAGAAGAATCCACGTAACAGTCTCGAGTTTCCCAACTACGGGGAACAAGAACCCTTCGGAAGAAGCGCCATTTAAAAGCTCCTTATCATTGAATTTCTTCTCTTAACGAGCCGCGTGCTCCACATCCGTGGAACAATGGCGAGAGAGGCCACCGAATGAAACCGTGCAATTACATACCGATCAGACTGTCCAATAAGAAAGAGCGCACATCCCTTGTTAACGTGGTCGTGAACAACCAATAAGCTTATCGAGGCTATCCCTCGACTTGCAGGAGGATCGCATCATCTGCCGATGATTACAACCTTTCGATTAAAAGAAAGGAACGCTTCTTTGCATTTTAAGAATGGAACAGAAAGATTTTTGCATAATTATTCGCATCGATTCTTCTAATTATCCAAGTTAAACGGTACATGGTAATTTTACATTTTCTGAAAAACGAATCCCGAACCAGCAGGAGGATCATGGTATCCTTTCAAGGAGTTAAATGGTAGCCCAGAATTATTTTGTATCGCATCGGTTGCCCCTTCGTGGTAAAATGGTTCTTTCATCGCAGACGTGTTTCCCATCTCGCTAAACGCAACGAAGATGCAACACGAAGGAGTTCGAAACTTCCGTAACCGTAACTGGGCCGTCGTATCGCTGAATTGCTGAAAGTTAGAGCAGCCCGGTGATCGCTGGTACACAACCAGGCCGCGACACGAGGAATTACCATAGCCCCGCTTGGTAGTACCTGGTTGGTACGCCACCACCAGAAGCTAATCTGTCCGTGTTCTGTTTACGTCAGAGTGGTCAGCGATCCTTGGTCTCCCTCTTTCCTTCCTCGAGACAGGAGTAGTCTTGGACATGCTTTGCCTTGCGGCTGACTTCTTAGTAATCCGAAGAACTCGCGCGAGCGTGCACCACCTTCTAACCTCGCGAACCTGCAGCTCGCAAGAACCGCCACAGTGCAAGAGAAAATGTGAATAAATTTCAGTGTGCGAATTAGAACTTCTCAAAGTGTTCGGAACACGTGACGAAAGTGTTGGTTTTCCAAATCTTTGGATATTTCTGCTTCGGGAGTCCTGCTTGACCCTCCACTGTAACTCCAAATCCAAGAATTAATTAATACTCCGAGCCATTTATTCGCTAGTCGAATCGAATGGACTGTTTTTATTAGATTCCCGTTGCAATGAAAGGTTAGAAGGGATCGAAGCATTAATGAACAATTTGTTGAATGATCGTGTGGACACCAGGTGCTCGGAGTATTGTCAGCCAGTGTCTGACGAACCCTGGAAGATCGCTGACGTTCAGAGGGAATCCTTTAGCAAGGTGTACTACAGTCGGGGTGGACGAGAGAGTACCGACCGGAGACAGTGAATATTTTAATGAATTACGAGCGACTAAGATATGCAAAGGGAGCTTCTTTGAAGATACAGTGTTCTGGATAAGAACCACCCCTGAAGGGAAACTCGAGGGGATAGTACGATATCTTTAGCGACCTCCTCGGTTTATAAACGACACGTGCAGTCGTCGAGGAATATAGGAAATGTTCGTAAACCGGGTGAGAAATACCTGTGTGTTTGAAAATAATATACGAGCCGTAACATTGGAGAATATAATTATAAATATCTATTCCCGAAATACCTATTCGTCGAAGGAGCTGTACCCCCTGTAAAACTATGCATTCTGCTGTTGATACGGTTTCTCCAGTTTCACAATGCAACGATTTCAATTTTACTTAAAAAAAAACTGAAAGTTCGTCCGATGACACAGATGCTTACTGCCAGGAAGGTTTTCACCATAATTTGAAACTTTCTACTCAAGTGCACATCCTGTGGGCGGCCCGTTTGGGTTCACCGATTCGTTTGTCCGTGCAGCGAGGGTGCAACGTGCATTCACGTCAAACCGCGTTGCATCGTAACTGTAATGCTAATTCATCTTAATTTATTTGATTCGAACGAGATACCGGAAGCGCCGTGCAATTTACGAGCAACGTCAATCGGAATTCTCGCGGAAAACGCGGACCGAAAGTTTAGCTAAAAATAGATTCTAACGTAGAAAATGATAAAATCCTCTAACGAAAGTAGCATGCATGAGCGATTTATTAAATTAAGTCGCGTAACAGTAACTGCGCGCAACCATCGAAGTAAAACCATAAGTAACACTCGATGTTCCCTTTACGTAATTTACGAACGCAAAATCGTTCGTAACAGTATTCCTCTTCGTTTTCAGCCTGAAAGAACTCATCCTAGATCGTAATGGCATTAAAGATTTGCCGCACGAAGTCGGCGAGCTGAGGAACTTGAGAAACATTTCCTTGGCTGGAAATTGCCTCAATAGTATACCGTCTTTCCTCAACATGCGAGCCCTCACGCTAACGGTACGTTGTGTTTGTAATTTTTTATGGTATTATTCAAGTATTTCGCAATTTGAAATTTGTGCCACGTTACACTGAAAAGTCACGGAGTGAAGTAACACGCTGAATGTAGCAATTACTTCGATCAATTAACTTGGAAAAATTTCAAACGTACGTCCTAGAAGTCTGGTTTCTAGAAATATCCCAGTTAGTATTATTTAACGAGAAAGGAGTTAGCTAGCGGGTTGAATGAAACAGGTGTGTATTACTACTATTCGCACGATAGTTTCCCGTAAATAGTATCTCTATTTTTGGTATCCCAGAAATATCCCCGTGTTAGTATTTTACGAGAATGTAGTAATGAGTTGAATGGAACCATTGTAGTAGTTCTATTTACGATGTTTACAAATACTTTGCATAGTGCATATATATTTGTAAATATTAGAGAGACTTCTCCCACCTGTAAGTATTCTGTTTTTTATTCGATAATGACCCAGCTTTCGCCGGGCACGAAAAAAATTAGTCTATAGACTCATCAATTGTTCCCCTCCACGGAAATCTTTAGTAAAAGGCGAAAGATTTATGCGTGATTTGAAGGGAAACCAGAGTGACGTACCTTCGTTTCGGTCGGGCTTATATCTACCAGGGAGCACGTTTTGCTTGCGGGAAATCACTCGAGTTGGGAGCCACCTAGTGGCGGCGTGGAACAACACTCCGCTGCCAGGGCCGTCCATACGTAACCAGACGCCATGCACACTGAAAATTTAAATAAATGCGTTCATACGAAAACTTGTACACTGTATATTATTATTATTTTCTATTATTATTAATAGAAGACAATGTCTTCTTTTTTTTTTTTTTTTGTGAACAACGAAGAATGTTTATGTAGGAAAGTAAAAATGTTGTAATTGTCTCAGGATGTTTTGTCGAAGACCGACAATGCTAAAGTCTACAAGGACGAGAGAAATAATCAAAATTATTTGTACAAAGTCAATCTGCGGAACAATCAATTGAAGGGAAACATCATTCTTGGAAATTATGGGGTGAGTACAATACTATACGATCATATGATTAATGAATCGTCCAGACAAGAATCAGTGACCATTTCCGTTTCTATTTTTGCTTCAATCAAGAATTTGACGCATCTAGACGTCAGTGAAAATAGCATCGAAAAATTGGACATCAGTGCCCTTCAAGAATTAAGAAGCGTCCGTTGCGCGCGAAATATTCTAACAGAACTGACCGTCTGTGGGAGAAACCTTGTTTCGCTTATCGCTGGAAATAACAGTAAGGTTCTTTATTTTTCAAGCCTGGGTAAAATAAAAGAAATGTTGAAAATTTAATCTCGTACGAATTCAACATTTTTACAGAATTGAAGAAATTAACTATCGAACCTGTGCCAATCAATCTCGAACATTTAGACGTCTCTTAGTAAGTACAAGCATCGTTAAACGAGACCTTGTGCACACAAAATTAATATTCCTTGACGTTAAACGAATATATATCGATTTCAGCAACAACTTAGACGCCCTTCCGGAATGGACACCGGATCTTCCAGTGTTGCGTGCTCTTTTTGCATCTCACAATGCCCTAACAGCCCTTCCGGATCGACTGCTGACGCAACCGTCGAGGCTGGAAGTTCTTCACCTGCCCCACAATAGACTCCAAGCCCTTCCACCGCCCAGGAAACCACTGAATATTGTTCACTTGACTCTGCAAGACAATGCGTTGACAGCCCTACCAACGAGCTTCTTCGCCAATACGGAAAAGTATGGCAGGCAATTTCGTTTCTCCCGTCGCTAATTAAAAAAATAAACGAAACAACGATGGGTTTCTTTCCCTCAGAATGAAAGTCCTGAATCTCTCCAACAATCGACTGTCCGAACTTCCGCACTTGGTCGAAGGAAGCAGAAATCGACACGGCAACCACAGCTTGGAAAAACTGTATCTCACCGCCAATTGCTTAACGGATACCGCTTTGGACACTCTCGCGCAGCTCGCGTCCTTGCGAGTTCTTCATATAGCCTACAACACCTTGGACACGCTTCCTGAGAGGTAGCCTGAGTAGTTTCAGAATTTATTTTCACGTATCGCGACGAGTAAACGGTGTATTATGGACATGCGCTTGCAGTTGCACAGCATCGTGGAGAGATTTAGAAGAGTTGGTGCTCTCTGGGAATCGTCTTCAGTACCTTCCGGACAACGTAGCCAACCTGCGTCATTTGCGCGTGTTACGCGTTCATTCCAACCGACTTCTGACTTGTCCCACATTCAACAAGACGACATCTTTGAAGGTAACGGCACATTTCGATCTAACAGAACCAACTCGAAGAAACGTACGACAGACTGAATAAATAAACACCGCGTAGGTATTGGACTTGGCCCATAATCAACTGGACAGGGTGAATCTAGCTACCTTGGTGCCGCCCCAACTACAGTTCCTGGATATATCCTGCAATTCGAGGCTTCACGTGGACCCTAGACAATTCCAAGTGTACAGATCTCAGCGACCGATATCGCTGGTCGACGTGTCGGGACAGAACAGACCGAGTCTACCTTCTCATCCTCATCAACAGGAAATCGTTTCCGCGGAGAAGGGCGCGGAGCAACCGTGGAGACTGGGATTTTCGGAAACAGCTGGGTCCAGGGAGAGGTGATGTCGACCGGCGTTCACTTTTCACGTTTAAATTATTAATCTCTCGAGTTCTTATTCAACTGTTGATTTGCGCGCGCAGATTATACGTCTCGCAAGTTCGAATGCCATCGTTTTGCAACGTGGAAGGGCTGTTCGGTATATTCGACGGTGGTTCGAACCAGGAAGCACCGAGCGCTCTTCAAGAAATGATACCGCGTCTATTGCTGGAGGAAAGAACCGTCAGGGAGACGTCGAAGGAATACTTGAAGTACACGCTACTCTCGGCTCACAGGGAGCTGAAGGAGAAAGGTCAGAAATACGGAATCGACGCTACTCTGGTGCACATAATCGGAATTCAATCGCAACAAGGTTTCCCGAAGGCACCTACGAGGTACTCGTTGAAGGTGGCATCTTCGGGAGACGCGAAAGCGGTCCTTTGCAGGGCAGCTGGCCCGTTGACCCTAGCTCCGGCCAAGAAAGTTCCTGTCAAAAATCAATTAGGCAACGCAGCCATGTTCCCTTTAGTGGTCCCCGACCCGACGTTCGAGGAAGTCGATTTAGAAGACGACGACGAGTTCGTGATAATTGCCAATCGACGGCTGTGGGAAGTATTGAGCGTACAGGAAGCTGTACGAGAAGCCAGGGCAGAGGCCAGTCCTGTCTTGGCAGCAAAAAGGCTTCAGGATCTGGCGCAGGCCTATGGCGCGGAGGATAACTTGAGTGTCGTAGTCGTCAGGCTAACGGGGCCTAATCAAGGCGACTTGGATCAACTCATGAGAGAACTGAGGCACGCTGTTGGCAAAAATAGAGGCCAAACCGAGGGAGGATGCCCTTGCCACTGTTGCGTACCACCTGCAGCTCACAAACCACCCGGACCCTGCTGTTGTCACTCGAACGAGGGGTATTACTTAAACGGGGTGTTGAAGAATATTGTAAATAGGTGAGAATGCTTGGCTAACCATAGCTCTAGTCATCCAGTATGTACAGTATTGTCTCGAAATAAGCAACTGCTTTCTATCTCGAAATAACCGACTCGCTATCCCCACTTTTTTATTTGAAGTCGAGTGAGAGATGAGAAGTGAGAGATGAGAAGTGAGAGACGTGAAAACGTGAAGCCATAAATTTAAACCGACTGAACGGATTAATGTAAAAAGCACAGAATACGTGTAACGTTTTCTCTTTCCCTGGTGTCTGTATTCTCCGAAATACCACGGTTCGATTTTACTAATGCCAAAATGAGAAATCACGTTACCTTCGCGATCACTTTATGGTTTGCCGCTAAACGAAACCCCCTGTTTTGCCTACGGGTTCCCCTTCGTCATGCTCGAGAACGAAGTCAAACCGAATAGCATACATCCCTCGAAATAAGCAACTCGGACCGGCAAGATAATACTGTACTTTCATTTAAACTAATGCATACAAAAATATCTAACATTTTAGGACAAATAAGCCGCACAACGGATCCGGTAGATACTTCAAAAATCGTCGACCCGCGCAAGAGAACGAGAGTCCGCCGTACAAAGACGACAGGAGTTCGCCAAGTGGCCAGTCCGATCAAGCCAGTGATAGCACTTTTAAATCGCGACATCCTTCGAGTAGAGTCTGGTCCGGAAGCGCCGCTTCCAGAGCCACGAACAAAGCTCGTCAAAGTGTGTTCGTGAACGAAAATGGCACGAGAAAGGTAAAACACGACGTGCATTTTGATTTACGGGGGCTAGTTACAGGACCAGGCTTGAAGTCCATGAAATATTTGTACAGGTGTCAACTTGCCTCGCGGCCCAAGAAGACACCGTGTCCGAGCGATCCGGCGCCCTCAGCGAAGAACAGTTCCGGTGTTGGGAGTACATGCTGGAGCAGAATACGCAGCTCTTGTTCGACAAGGAACTGGACACCTTAACGAGAACTCCTCTTCGTCGGGGACAATCGAGATCCACGCCTCAATTAGGAGGCAATTTACCGTTTCTGTCGAAGAGGTTCGGGAGCGCCAGATCCTTTAATCCTTCCGTCCCGCGACCTCCTATCGTGCGATTTGGTAGCGGAAGAAGATTGCTAAACGGGGGACCGAACGCGGCTTACTTCGGGAGCCTGCAGAGGCTGATGCCGTACAATCTCGAATACGATTTCGCCGTGATTCAAGAAAGAAACGGATTGGACTCTCTGGAGCAAGACGCAACCCGAATGCAACAGTATTGGGGTGTAGCCACGACCGAATTGTGATCTAGAACGAGCCGGTATATCGGGGCTAGAACTAGCCCACTTTTCCAGTACTCGATCTAACTGTCGTCCGGTGTTGAAATTGTGATACGATGTCGAAAGCTAAGCGTTATCAGTATTAACGATCGATACGAAACGTCGATAGATGCATTCGACTGTCAACAAGAGGATTAGAAAACTGCCTTTTTCTTACGAATTCCATGTGATATACTGTAACCGATGAAACGACTCTCGTGGTTTGTATTATTTCTTGAGCCATACAACAAGTATTTTCTTTCGTCCACTCGGAGCCAACGGTACCACGAAACGAAGACGATGGAAGATATAAATAGAGTAACGTTATGTTAAGAGTATGTTCCAGACCAACATTGACACGCTTTGAGAACCGAAATGGTTCGTTGTACTTTCCAATAATGTCGAGTATAATAAACGTACTTACGAAAATTTTGTACATAATAAACCATGTATTGTACTTTAGAATACACGTGACGTACATGCGAGGGGACGTGTTTGATTGTGACAACTGGTCGCGATACGTTATCGTACAGCCAAACTATCAACCGAACGCTCATTTTTAATACGCCGATAGTTGTTTGTAAAAATTTCTGTGTATCGTAAAGGAAATATAAAATGCTTGGAACACGTAGCAGAGAGGAGTCGATATTACGTGTAATAAAATCCAGCGACATCTGTGCCCGAACCTGCCATAAAATGATCGCCACTGTATCCTTGTTACAACAAACAAAACTCGTTCAATCGATACGAGAACGCGAATATTTAACCGATACCATGATTCGTTGACCCGGAACTGTACATCGGTTCTGATCGTTTTGTACGATTTTTGGCGCTTACGAGCGATAAATTAACAAGCACGTATTCCCAGACATCACACGTTATCTCTGTTTTTTTCTCCATCTAACGCCTTAGCGACGGCCTTGATAAACATTATCTTATTTGTCGAGCGACATTAAACTATCTTATTCCTCTATCTCAATAAACTCTTTTTACCAAATCCACGGTACAGATAAAACGAAATACATGTAAATAGTAGATCTTTTTAGCTCTTTAACATTAATCTATTTGCATAAGATAGAGTCATTTAACTTACAATGTACAGGGTGCTCCCACTTGAACGGTGCATCCCGTATAATCGGAAGCAATGCAGGTCACCGCTATTAAGATAACGCATTAACAAGTATAAAACCGCAAACAGAAGGTTTGTGGAATATTTGTGCAAAGGTTTAACTCGAACCCTTGATCTCGACAAATGTATCTACAACGATGATTTGTTATTTGTGCGACACCTTCGCGGTCAACAAAATACTTTCATCGAGTATCGAAAATGAATAATTAATAGATCGTGCTGTCTCAAGTATTACGTTATCTGTATTGCCAACGTGTACTTTCTAATCGCGAATAGCACTTGAAATTATCGAAGCCAGGCGATAAATTTTATGGTACCTGTAATCGTACGATTACTATGTACAGAATTTTATTTGTAATCCAATTAATTATAAGTGTCGTCGCGTAACGATAATTACTACCTTTAATTGAACGGACGTAAACAAATTTGCGTAAACGAAATGTTGCAGTGGCAGTGCTCGAACAACGTACTCGTATGACGTTCATAAATAAAACGAACTCGTGACGTATGCGTCTGATTAAACTTTTCCATTAAACAAAAGACGCTTACGATTGTAAAAATAAAATTCACCACACGTGTTTGAACCAGAAATCGCCAATCGGATAACGAACGCTCTTGAATATTGAACCTGCACTGATAAAAAATCTGCTAAAGATCAGATCGAAATCTTGATCGCAATGTCCATCCTAAAATGTATGTTGATACTCGAAAGAGAAAGATTGTTATCGACAGAATAAAGTGTCTCGGTTTGATAAATGTTTCTTTTTTATCCAGAAGAAATCATAAATCACGATATATCGTCTAAGGAGGTATTCGTAATTTTATTAAAATTTTCAACGCCCCACGGTGCTCGTATTGAATTACTGTGCGCATATGTATAGTTTGGTCACGTGCATTCGCGGAAAAATGTCAGCAGAAATCGACATTAAGTTTTCTTGTGTATTCAAGCAAATTCGACCGTATTCGCTGAAAACGTGTACACGAGTGAATTTATTCGCGTAAATTCAAAAGCTTCGACTATCCTTCAAATTGTCCGATAAATGAATGTACGTACGATGATTAAATTTTCTTGAATTTACAAGAAACATGTTGATTCTCAATACATGTTTACGAGCGTTTCTCTAGTTGAAACGTAAATAAACGATGTCAACGAAATATTCGACTGTTTACGAATGCACGCGATACACGCAAGTGTTTGACGTGTCACAAGTATATCGACTTGTATAAATATGGAACACAGTCACGTGCGTAGGTAAAGAGGGAAAAGAAAAGTGGGAGAGACGAGTGGAAGGGCTGTAGAGTTTGCATAACCTGACTGAAAGTCGACGCGACCAGTCAGTAGTATCTCACCGACGGTGAAGGTTACGTTATTGTATTTTTGGATGTTTCACTTTCGCTAATCAATTCGTATAATCTCCCTCGAAACATCTGTAAGAGTAGTATTTTTCTCATCGCGATGTGTCTGCGTGCGTATCTGTTAGTGAAACACCGTGTGTTTACTTTTTATAGATAGTTCGTCTGCTATGATACCCATCCGAAGAAGAGCCTGATTCGGTGCACGTGTTGAAACCCAGTGAGTAACATATGCTACCAGCACTACATCTACCACCAAGCCGCTGTCACGAAAATACAGGGTGTCCCAAAAATGTTGGAGATCCTTGAAAGGGGTGGTTCGGGAGGTGATTCGAAACAACTTTTTCCTTTGCAAAAATGTCGGATGGGGCTTCGTTAAGTAGATATTAATAAAAAAAATCCGACCAATCAGAGCGCGCGGATACCGTTGGAGCGGGCGCGGTAGCGAAGGCTACGCGCTGAGCGGCCGCGTCAATATCCTTCGATGCACGTCCAGTCGCTTGTTCGCGTACGAGAGCGGCTACCTAGCGCGTAGCCATCGCTACCGCCGCCGCTCCAACGGTATCCGCGCGCTCTGATTGGTCAGTGTTTTCCGTTAATATCTCCTCAACGAAGCCTCGGACAACAATTTCGCTAAGGAAAAAGTTGTTTCAAATCACCCCCTGAACCACCCTCTTCAAGGACCTCCAACATTTTTGGGACACCCTGTATTTTTATTTTTTCACGCGTGACCAAACGTACGATCGTGTCAGTTTGTTTTCAAGGTGTGTTCAATCCTGCGTCTAACATTTTTATTTCATTCCTGGAATTCCAAAGCCAATAAAGGCACGTTTCCGTCGAATGTGAACGATGAATCAATTTTCTGGTATCACATTCTTCGAAGAACTAAAAGATCAACGTATTCGCAGCACGTCTTTTTCACGTGTAATATTGAGTTTCGCAGATAACATATTTCAAAAAAACAAAAATATCTTGGACGTTGTCTCCATCGTGAAATGGAAAAGAATCATTTTTGAATTTGATATCTTATTTCCGACCCGATCTCTTTAATCGTTTTGTTGCTCTGGTTATCGTTTCGAAAGAGACAAATATTTTCGTAAAGATTTTTGACTGATCTACCCGTCGCCACGTCAAAGAAACAACAGGTTGCATTGTTTTCGAGTTTCGAGTATGGCTGTATGACTTGGGCTAAAAAAAATTATCTTTCCTTTTCGTAAAAAACTTCCATTCCTAAATAAATGCTGTAAGTGAAGATTTCTCGACGATGGGGGACGAACGCGTAAACAAAGGAATAAATTTTTGTTATGGACTCTGAACTTGAACTTGATGTCTTCTCATAGGAAACTCCGAACTTGGTAAACAAATGCATCCGATAGTCGCGAATAACTTTGCTGGTTTATGTTAGCTGACTATAACGATAAACTGGCTTCCGCGGTACGTAAAGCTGAAATTTATTATTTAGAAACGGATCTGTAAAACTCCCTGTGCCGTGTTACGTACTTGTGTAGTGGCTACGTATTTCTTGAATCGAATAAATGTCACGAATAATATGCTACACGTTCGTTTTATTCTCTATCTATTACCGAAATAAAGTTGTACCTATCGTTGCATTAAATGCAAATGCGACATGGCGACAAGTGATTGAATTACGACGTGTTTACTTTGCCTGTGTTCACGGGTGGTCTTATTTTCCACTCGAATATAAAATGTCTTTGTTTTCCGATAAACGAGTGCGCTATTCACTCGAAACATACACGGAAATAACAAAATGGTTGTGACCGCTGCAGATGTCTCAAGGTTGACGTATGAAAACATTTCTGCACGGTAAGAAAAAAAAATGATTGATCCATGGAATTTTCAAGAACGTAAATAAACCATAAGGGATTGCATTATTAATTGTAAAGTTATTCTCTAAATGCACCGATATAGGATAAAAATTACTCGTCTACGGTATGCCTCGTGATATGGCAGCAATTTCCTATAATTGCTCTTATTCACGTTGAAGTAATGCACGCCACATCATCTATGCAATTTCAAGTGCTGATATTGCACAAGCACGGTTATCATACAAACGCAAAACTTTCGAAACGATTCGACATTAGTATCAAAAACAATAACGTGCTGTATTTACCGACTTTAACGCTTTACCGACTGCGGGCCTATTAATCGACTCTTCCCCATGGTAACCGATACTTTGTTATCTATTGCTAGAACATCATTCCATAAATAATCCCATATATTATGAATAACAGATCAAATTAATATTTCTCATACTACTTTGATAAAAGATATAGTCTCATGCTACTTTGATAAAAATAAAAAGTAATTTTAAATTTAGTTATATGTCCGAACACTATCGGTCGGTAAGGTTTCAAATATGGCGTTGTGAATCGTCAAATTATCTAATCCCATAAACAGATGGCGTTCTTTGTACTGTATCCAGAATCCAGAAATAATGTTACCATAAAATAATGTTTAATCAAAATTTACAGGTATCATAATTACTGAAAAGTAAGTATCATCGATTAATATCGATCGATAATTAATGAACCGTGTTATTAACGAGTATGGGTGATTATCATAAATCATGCGATAAAAGACGAATAGAATAGTTTCGACATTTATCGATAAAAGAAAGCCTGACGCGCAATAATTTCATAGCAATAAAAATGCCAGCGTGTGTATAATTACGAATATGAGGTGCACGTGTGCATCAATTATGATAGGACAATGGAACTCTATTAATACTCGTGCGTTGTAGGTTGTTTTTCTTCGAGTCCTTTTTGCACGCTTTGTTACGAATGCATCGCTATGCATATGTATATATGTATGTATAAAAACTATATGTATATATCTGCGTAATATACAAACTGAACAGATCGATAAGTAATATAGCTTGACTTTCATACAGCTTTATTGTTATGCAAAGTTCGTAATACGAAGGGTTTGCTTCTGCTACGATTTATGATTTCAAAATGGCTTCCAAAAATTGCATTATTTTCAAAGTTAATGGATTCAACATAGATTGAGAAGCGCTGAACGAGGCATTGAACTGTGTCCAACTGGGAAGATACTCCATTGCCAAATACGCAGATTTGTATACATACATATATAAAGAATCGTGTAAATGGATACGATGTACCTTTGCAATTTTGAAAAAAAGTAGGATAATCTCACAGTGTAAACAAATTTCGAAGATGTTGCGATAGGTTTAAACTAGATTATTACTGTTACGTGAGCTGTAAAGGAATCCAGTAAACCTCGCTCGACTAATTAGATTAAATGTATATGTAATATCTATTAGAAGGTGTCGAATGCTACAATTTAATACAACAGACATTTCGCTGTTACTGAGCGAGCGGAACGATTCGCTCTATTCTAAGCAAAAAATAATTTACATCGTACATTAATCTTAACAATATGTTTAAAATCATTACCAGTATCCTTGTAGTGTGAAATGTATCAGTCGTCATTCTGCCGTTGAGTCGAATTTCCTCTTTTAATGCGTCACAACTCTTACCACAGGTCTTCCCCCATGATCGATGCGGACATTTCTTTAACGATTGATTTCCGGTTAGCTATTACCCTTCTTCCCACGAAATATATTAAAATTCAACTTTATCTCCACTTCCATATTAAAAGAACACAAAAGAATCTATAACACGAAACGAACACTGTCTCAATTTATTAAACATACTCGTATCACAAAAGCATCTTTATTCTGATATAATATTACGATTTTTTAATTTTTGTTCGTACATTTGTTCCATCTTTATATATTTCGGATACTACTACAATCAAAATGTCACCATAGTGGCAATACAAATTTTCACGGGGCTATTCAACTATATTTGTATCTTTAACACGCTTCGTGCGAGCAGAAGTTTAGAAGTAATACTAAAAAATTCCTAATTTTATTAGTTAAGCACATGTATATATTAATATGTAAAATCATGAGAATAATCATGATTGAATAGCATTCGAGATTCTGTTAGTTTGAATTAGTGTTTCTACTAAGCCGTCGTTGGCGTCACTTCCGTATTCACCGTGTTGCCAGATCATCCGCTGTGTTTCATCGAAGGAAATACGACTGCGGTGTTGTGCCCAGTAAACAGTAGATCGTTTATTTGTTTCCGTTGTTTCGTGGCGGTTGAGATAGTTATGCTGTGTCGTCGCAAGATAAATAATGACAAATTCGATGGAAAATATGGAGCGCCTGCCTTGTGCGTTCGTTAAATAACTCGTACATCAACGCGAGGTGAAGACCAGACTGGCCACCAAGCTTCAAAATAAAATCCCATCGAACTTTACGAGTACAATAGGTAAACCACGTTTTCAGGAATAATTCGTGTCAGTATGTAAAATAATTCGTTATAGCAAGTGGACTTCAACCTTTTTATTTTCGATACTTTTCCTCCTGTCTATGCACGCTCGACATTTTCCTCGTTAGTCGTTTTCGAATCTTCTTTCAGTAACTTTTCCTGATGTGGTACGACGTTTTTTTTATGACTTTAGAAAAATATTTCTCTTGTAAAAATTGTAGTTTTCACCTGTGTCATTCTCTGTATGTGCCGAGTCCATTTGTATTTGCATCTGTGTGTTATTAAATATATATTGAAGAAGGGCTGCTTATATTTTTGTCTATTGTTTACACGTGTTATTTTAGTTCGATGATGAATTCCATATCAAACAATCTGGAATATTTTTGATTGACAGAAAGATAATTGAGTATTATATTTGATATGGGTCGGTATCCATTATTAATGTCATTTTTGTGTATATGTTATTACATTACACTTCACTGGCATAAAGTTTATTAATACCAGTATCCTGATACATTTCACATTGCAATGTACAAACTTCCTAGCATACCTTATAGCAAGTCCTTTATTACAGAATATAATCTGATGTGAATTGAACACACCTTGAAACACAGAAAATTGAAAGAGAAAAAAGAGTGAGAAAAAGAAAACATAGTAATATGCAGCGGATATGGTTTGTAGAGAACAAAGAGGCGGGGGAATCAAAGCAGCTAGAGGCACCACCGGACACTAACTTCATCGAGGTGGCGACTGAACAAACATCAGACATGAGGGGGTCTAAAAGAGATTGGATTTTTAGAGTCCAGGTGATTAATAGTAATTTCTTCTATAGTTAATAGTTTTAATATTTTCGTTTATAAATTTGTTGTTTGCTTAGGTCCATAAGCTGGAAAAAAGTGAAGTTTTATATGTGGTGGGTAATTTACCTGAGCTGGGAGCTTGGAATCACAATCAAGCAGTACAGTTATCACAAGAACCTGGTAGTCGGGATTCTCCTATGTGTTTTGATAATAATGGTAGTGGGGAATATTATAGTGATGATGGATTTAATGCAGCAGACATGTTTAGGAATAGAGATGACGAGTAAGCCAATATCAAATTTTTAACACATTCATAAACATATATCTGATATAAAGTATGTGTTAGTTTATGATTATATAATTTTGTTTTAATATTGAATTTTACAAATTTCAGAGGTGGGCAAATATTTTCACAAAAAGTTGCACTTCCCATTGATACTGATATAGTATTCCGATATTTTGTTGCTGTAATCTGTCAATCTAATGGTACTAAAAATTCGGCCAAGACTCTCCTTATTCGCAGATGGGAGACTCACATGATACCGCGCGTTGTTAAGAAAAACAGTACGTAATTAAATAAAAGAAAACAATTATTTATAAAATGATACTTTAAGTTTAAGTAA
The DNA here is from genome assembly GCF_026283585.1 of Hylaeus volcanicus. Classification (NCBI taxonomy): domain Eukaryota; kingdom Metazoa; phylum Arthropoda; class Insecta; order Hymenoptera; family Colletidae; genus Hylaeus; species Hylaeus volcanicus. Next base: position 3,236,127 of record NC_071983.1, on the reverse strand, counting down.
ATAATTTGTTACAGCACCCAGTAATTTTACCGGCGACTCATTACCGGATCCAGACAAATTTGGTTATTATAATGGCTACTGTAAAATTGAACGCGGCTGGTTGACCGATGAAACTGTGATACAATTTAAGATTTTTAATAACCCAATTAAACTATGGAAAAACCGATTACAAAATAAAAAAGTTTACATTAAAGTACGTATCCTCTATTTGTATTGTTCATTCGTCAGTTAATATTTAGAAATCGAAAATTAAGATGTATTTTTGTTCTAGATGACACCCGTAAATCTAGTTAGACACAATTCTCTAGAATTACAGCAATTCGGAGGCGAGAATGTAGATGATAGTCTTTCTATGGATACGCAAGATGTTGTTGATCAACCTGCTTTTAGTATTACAGAAATTGCTGTACGTATCGTTCTATTATTTTTTGTGATAATTAATACTTACTTCAAAATTTTTTAAAGCTACAAGTTACTGAAATTTTTAGGTGATGAACGACGATGAGGCTCGCTACAAGATTCAGGAACAATTCGGACGAGTTTACGACGAAGACGACTTTATTATCTTCAATGTCGCAGTTCGGTATCCTGAAACTATCGTAAGTAATTGCATAAAAAATCCCATCAAGAAGTCATCGTAAATACACAACTCGATGAGTTAACCATTGGTTGGTATTTATTGCTTGCATCGCTTGTAATTCTTGTAACATGTATTATGTACTTAGGATAGATCTTCGATTTTTATTCCGAAATCAACATTTTCCGTCTACTGTACACACAGTTCAACAAAGGGAACATCAAAGGCATTGTCTTCGGTAATATATCGGGTAGCGCTATAAAAAAGAAACCTTGTCTTTCGGGATGTCACGTTGGCATCGATGACAAAAGTACATCTTCGTTTAATGTATATAGCACACAAATGAGTAAAAAGTCAATTCAAAGAATGTAGGCTTGGCAGAGCAATAAATGACGAACTAGTGGTAATTCATGAGAGAATTAGATACACTAAAAATACGCATTGACCATACCATGTGAGTTTTCAGTAGACCACCAGTAGGCTGGCCACGTCTTCTCTCACGACTTGTTCAAATTACTTGGTAAAAGATAATTAAACTTGTTCAGCAGCTATTGCCCTCCTCGGATACCAGAAGCGATGTCACGTGCACTGGCCTGGAACGAAGACAACCGTCAGCTTTGTACAAAGCAAGACCTCTGGTGCAAATGACGATGCTAACATGCAATCCGATGTATCGATGCTAAGCATCGACTACCACTTTACATCTGTGTCACATGACATCACACAGAGATATGATGGTTTTGATTGTCGTTCACCCTACCGCACCCATCCTAGGGCTGGTCTCTCGTAAATTGATCGAAAGTACGTTATTTTTCAATTAAAAAAACTCTTTCGAGTAATAGGTTCATGCGATTTATTGGTAACACGATATCGGTTTACGCGAGTAGCAGCTGTCCTAAACGATCCTAAAAATTTAGAGATATCAACGCTGTCACACCTCATATCCATCTGTGTGCGTCGAAAATGGTGAGGCTCCCATCACTCCTATATCCTTTTAGTGTACTACTAATATTTTCTAGCTTTGACCAACTCTACTGTACCGTACGTGACACCGCTGCGCGACCAATGCCAGACTAAGCTGTCAGAATCTTCTGAATCTGAATTGCAAACTTTCCAGACATGATATTGAAATTTATTAATGAATGATCGGCAGGTGTTGCGGGATACGCGTCCCCGAGCAGAGTACAGCATTTGGCCATTATTGGTCTGGTTCATTGCTAGATTATGTAGGAAGTAAATTATCGTACTTTGTTTTATAAACCACTAGTGAAATTTGTTGCTCTTGCCTTCAAATTATTTTAAACTGCCAAACAAAACGATATTCACGGAAAACTCAAGAGATGTACGAGTGTCTCGAACAACGTAGTTTAATTCCTACGCTTTCTAGTGATCAAGGATCGTAAATAATGTGCCGTAAATTCTGACACATCTATTAGAATTTCTAATTTCATTATTTCTCAATACAGAAAAATGTAGAGAAAGATTCTTCAAACCGAATGACCTTGATCATTGGATTTAATTAATGTCGATGCAAGCTCTATAACGGATGAGCAATAAATACTGATGCAAGCATTTGGTGTTGTTGTGAATAGTAGTATTTTTCCATGAATATTAAGTACACTGTTTTTTCAGGCATATTTAGTGGACTACTACGTGTACAGCTCAAGGTGTTTTCAAGGAGAACCACCAAACCATATCGGTTTCAGCTACATCTTGCCAAGTACATTGCAATCTAGCGTAGGACTTTTAACGGTACCAATTACAAGCACAAAACATAGACCAATTGGTAGGATGTTAATTTAAATTTTTACTCCTCGATTTCATGTAATATCACGAGGAATTATTACGAATGATTATATCGTAGGACAACTTACGGTTGAATATGTTGTAATAAAACCAATTCCGGATTATCCATGGGATATGAGTATTTCGTATGCAAAACATTGGGAACAACGTTGGTCTGGTCTGGATGTGGGTCACAGAGGGCTAGGTACATCTTTTCAAACAAAAAAGTAAGCTACCAGACTTTGAATATCGGGGAAATTTATATATTTCTAAAAATTTTGTTCTGTTATCTTTTCGCAGTTGTGCAAACGTACGTGAAAATACAATAGCTTCACTAAAAACTGCATCGCATCATGGCGCAGACATGGTCGAATTTGATGTTCAATTATCCAAAGACCATGTACCTGTTATTTATCACGATTTCTATGTATCCATTTCGTTAAAACGCAAGAAACAAATAGAAGCTATGGACATGCTGGAAATACCTGTCAAGGACCTTACATTAGAGCAGCTACATTTATTAAAGGTATGTTCTATGCATTTCTGTGATTTATACATTAAAAAACGTCTATATGAATATGATTGTACTATTTTTACCAATATCATATACATATTTTCATATTCAACCTTACAAGCTTCAGTATTTTCAACATGAATTCTACCAATTTTATTTTTTATTTTATTGTAAAATATATAATTTTATGAATAGAATGAATTGTTGAAATGTAAACAATTTCTTCTATTCGTTATTATTATCAATTATCTGAGTGAAAGTGACACAAGATGTACTGTATATATTACATTTAAAATTTCGATCAAATATGACTCTGTTTTTTACAGTACGCATCATAAGGGAATGGTGATGGAAATCACTGAACCTTACTTCTGACTATACATAAATATAGTCTGTCACTAGCTCGAATAATAGGGTGTCTCTATTAATGCAATTTCTTTTATCTAACATTAACCAATTGAATGCCGCTTTTTGGAATGCGACAATCAATGCTACGCGTATCAATGTTTCGCTTTTTATGTCCTTTTTTTTGTATCGAAGGAGAAATCGATCACCTCAGGGGTTTGTGTCATGTGTAGTCACATAGACATACAATCATGAACTTATAGGTGTGATATACATACCTATTCGTATTTATTTAATATTCAACAGGATTTTTATTACCCGTTGGACTCGTTGGGTAAGGTGCTGTATTTCGTTGATAAAGCTGAACAGGGGGTTAACCAACTGGTGAGCTTTCATATCGCTTGCATCACCTAATTCGTCGTCAAAATCTATAACCAATTATATTCATTTCAACAATCTGATGCATGCACTTTTAAAATTTATTCTGAAACCAACTAAAGTTGACTTTCCAAATCACATCATCAGTTGCAATACGTGACTTTTGTAATCACATCACCGTCCTACGATACGTGCAAGTTCATTTGTTTAAAACTCAAACGGTTAACCCTGGTACTGTAAGTAATAAAAGTAATTCGATCGAGCTTTGCGTAACTGCTTGGACGATCTCGAGAGTTATTTTCAGTAATCTTTATCACTAGTGTCACTTCCTCTGTCTTCACATACATGCTTCCGCACATTACTTTAGTGTGGGATATCTTAATTAAAAAGCGTTTAAAATACATTGTTACAGTGTGCAAATAATACGAAGGGTATGATATTACTTTTAATATATGACTCAGAGTATTTTCTTTGTTGTCTGGCTTTAAAAAGTATATTACTCCGAACATCATATGATACCAATTGTTTAATTTAACAGAAGTACGTTGAAAGATTCCTTCGCGTTATATACCTTTTGTAAACACGAGTTTTCTTACAGGTTTATCACGTGGCCGAAGGTCGAGAAAAGAATCCAAGGTTCTTCGACGAAGATCTAGAAGATCATCAACCTTTCCCCACACTACAAACTGTACTACAAGAGTTGGAACAACACGTTGGCTGTAACATAGAAATTAAATGGACTATGCAGTTGAAGGTAAAAATAATAATTTTCCTTATGTTCGTTCCGTTGTTATTTTCTTGCTAATTTCGTACTGTATATACGTAGGACGGGACGTTTGAACTGAATCATCCATTTGATCTCAACCTGTACTTGGATACTATACTCAAGGTCGTGTTGGAATACGGAGGAAATAGAAAAATAGTTTTTTCATCTTTTAACCCAGATATTTGTGCCATGATTCGCCTTAAACAAAATAAATACCCGGTAGTATTTTTGACACAGGGCGTGACTGTAAAATATCCTACTTATCATGATCCGAGATGTCAAACAATACCAATGGCTGTTAGACACGCTATAGCTGCTGATATCTTAGGAATTAATGTCCACACGGAGGACATTCTTAGGGATCCATCGCAAGTAAAATTCGTAAAGGATGCTGGATTAATAATTTTTTGCTGGGGAGATGACAATAATGATAAAGCTACTATTCAGCATTTGAAAAAACTTGGATTACACGCAGTTATTTATGACAAGTTAGTAATCTTTAAACGTGAAGTTTTTAACTATAATAAAAAAATATATACATATATGTTACGACGATTTGATACTATTCACAGAATCGACGAATATAACGCAAAGGAAGTGAAAGAAAGCATATTCCTGATCGATGCTAGAGAAAGTCAAAAGGCATTAATTGCTTTGGCGCATTGCAGTCAAGTTTGTCAACCGCAACCTCAAATTCCTTGTCCTCTCAACTCAGAAAAGGTGAGTTCCATTGTTTGTTGCATTTCGCGTAAGTGATATATGATTCAGCAACGTGATTTCTTTTCTTAGGATTACTATATGGACGTCGACAAATCCCGAAACATAATTACAGCTTCGTCAACTGGAACTTCACCCTCCAGTTTTGGTAAGAATACTATTGATGGCGATAATATATATCCCATACAAACTGTTAAATTACCAAGTACATGTGACCATCAGGAGAACAAAGAGATCAATGAAATGGCGAAAGATTTTAGCGATTGCGCGAAATCCTTCGGCCACACAATAAAACCTAAAAGCATCTCAGACTTAGTTTGCGAACAAACGGCGGCGCTTCCAGAGTTTTACGAAGGGGACGAATCAGCGAAGGACTGTCTTTGATGCTTCTCTTTTACGAAACCATTTAAGTCTTGGTTTAATACAGAAGACATTGTTTAGAAAAGGACCTATCACAAGAGAAAGCAGGAACCTGAAGAAAACGTTTTGTAACTCGTAATTTATTATAGTAGATAAGATTTCCCCTGCGATCCTATGATCCACAAATTTGGATCATCTGAACGGCCATTATGAATAGATAGACAAAGAGACGACCGCTTGCGTGTTTCACATCATTCTATCATCCCTACAATCGGTCGACTTAATTGCCCATCTGATGCTATATATATATCTCTTTAAACTCAGTGGTCTTTTTATCTTTGAATGATAATCAAATCAGATCATGGCTATAAAAACGAACGTTAACTTCTGTTACTCTATCCGTGGTAGGTAAGTGCCGTGGTTGCAAGTTTTTAGTACAAATAGCCTCAATACTTTCACTTAGTTCGTAACAAAATATCACCCCTCTCATATTCCTTCCTTTATTACTTGAAAATTAATTTAAATTAATTGACCAGCATTGGAAAATATATGACGTTACTAGTATCTACATTTTCTATAACTTGTCGAGAAAATGAAAGAAATATATGATTACCTTTGAGAAAGTTGCAGGTTAACTATTTTTCGTATATGTAAGACATGTCACGTTCATTTATTTATGTTTCAAAATATTTTTATCTAGCATCCTATAAATTAAAGGATATAAAAAATAGAAAAAGTTAAACGAATGATCTTTGTTAAAAGTATCGTTGTCTGCGAATGTAAACTCGGTGTAATTATAAACAGAAGAGAAGATTACGCTTTTACGACCATATAGAATAATATGGTAATTGCTACGAATAATTTTATTATTTGCATATATCGTAATTACTTTAGACAATTCAGGATCATTTTTCTTTGGTAAAACAAATACAATCGAAATATTTAAAAACGGTGCATTCGCTTTGTAGGTACAACACTTCTATCCCGGACTTCAATGTCCAATCAATCTTGTAATAACTGCATCAGTGACAAAACAAGTAGCACGCGATTATCTTTTCGAAGTTTTTACCAGAGAAGATACTTTATACCACTTTACCGCATTGGTAGAACGCTATATGATTAAAGAAGAGAGCGATTGTATCAATCGTCAAGATTCTGCGATATATAGAATATCTGTTGATGGTTTAGAAAAGTATGCCACAAAACATGTTATATGGGATCACATATGTAACTGCACATATTATCGTGCGTAGAGCGTGGTGGTTGCTAATTCTTTCTATTGTCATAGAGGCTAATGCATTGTAATAAACCAGTTAACGGATATTAATGGGTTCGATAAGTTTATAATTAATACATTGGTAGAATTTTGCAAATTCGGACACATAGGTTAATGCGTTACAATCTTCAAATGTACACTGATAAACTTCATATATATTTCAGATTTCTAATTACATGTGTGTTTCTATCTTTCCCTGTTAACGATATGTCAAGTATCCAAGAAGTAATTATTATAAGTCTACAAGTATTTATACACGTAACGAAACGTAAATAAGAAATAATTAATCAAATCTGCATTTAAAACTTTTAAGTTGATTACTGAGAGTACCTGACTAAAGTAGCTGTTGGACCTAAAACGCAGTTAATGCATTATGGATCATTTATTTTTCGCTGCAGCAAAGATTTCACCGAAGATCGAAAAGTAAATGAAGAAGCACGTCCATGACGTTTTGGTATAATAAATAAAGGAATCAGAACTCCACACGTTTACTTTATTCTTTCCATTCTCAACATGTCCTAACAAATTTCTAAAGATATAAGAAAGAAAATATTCTCCTTTACCACTTTGAATTGTTTTATTTTAAGTAAATTCTATGTTCACGGCAATGCGGATAAAATAGCATTCTCAATTATTATTTCAAAAATTTGATGTAAATTCACCGTTCAAATTCTAGCGAATCGGGATTGTAGGTGATATAACTTAATTACTATTTGCTATTTGAAGGGCATTATACTTTATCCAGCTTAGTATGACGTTTTTCTTGAATCAGTGTCCCTGGAAACTTTCGAATATCGAGACCGCGTTCGAAACGAGGGGAACTTAATGGCGGTCGAAGAGCCCCCAGTGGGGGCCCCCCACCCTGACCCCGTATGCAGAGGTAGTCAAGGTGTCAACAGGCGAGGCCGAACAGAGTTTACGCGATAATTCTTGCCTGTTCTTATTAGCGTATTTATTTTGTCGTTTATCGCATCGCGCTAGAATATTTAAATCTCAGTAGAAGCAATACACGCGTTAAAAACAACTGGCGTTTGGAGAATGCGATTATTCAAAGCATAGCACAGTGCAGATTTTGCTTTGACGTGTATGTGTGTGTACATGCATAATGTTTTGATTCAATCGCAGCTGAGATTCTGTCGCACTTATTTCTTTAAAGAATGTTCCCCGACTTTGTTTCGACAATGGAAGTGTAGCCAGCCTTTAATTTCCTCTTTGTCGAACACCATAAGTTTTGTAGCACAATACACGTGAGCCGACATTTATTATATTATGATCTTTTTTCTCAATGAGTGTATAAAGTTGTAGCAGAAACGGAGCAATGCGTCCGATGCTTGCAATGTATAACGTATAACACATAATGTATGTTTATGTAGCATTATTGGAATTCTTGTATCTATTGTTTTTGTACTAAGTATTATTATTTAAGAAAATTAAGTTTAGTCTATTGATTTATTTGTTTCGATATAACTATTATATTATTACTTTTTCTAAGTATAACAATTATATTATAAAATAGTAAATAAATATCTAATAATTAAGTTAATATGCAGCATGTACTTTTAGATATGATCCTTTGCACGAGTTCCTTGCAACATAATTGCTCAATAAATAATCCAATGAACGCGGATGATGAGCTTTATTTTATCAAGCAACATTGAGGCAAATATATTGTAATGGGGTGGGTCTCATCCACCGCAGTATGGATTACTATATGGAGTTGCCTATTGCGGGGCTTCAAATTAGCTCCACAAACGTCTCCAAAACAAATACCATGTGATAAAACGAGGAAAGTGTTTACTGATTCTTGGGGAATCATTAGCGATGGACCGTTTGGCTCAAATTATACACAAGATTCTCACTGTGAATGGCTTATAAAAGGTAGAATCATCTGAGATATAACAATTTTAATTATAATTATTTGTTTTGTTTTTTACTCTATTCATATTCAACATGTTCTTAATACTTTGCAGCAAACAACAGCCGCCAATTTATCACTTTAAGTTTCCGTACAATGGGAACAGAATGTAGTTATGATTATGTGTTTGTTTATGATGGAGATTCCTTTCGATCTCCACTTTTAGGTAGTTTTAGTGGAAAAACAGAACCACAGCAAGTGACATCGTCATCTGGTTATGTAAGAGAATATGAAATTCTTTAAAAATAAATTATAGGATACTAGATACAAGAAAAACAGTTCAATTGCAGCTTTATGAATAATTCATATTGTGTGATCATTAGGAAATACAGTAACAGTACTATCTGTTTCCATAACATTTTTCTGGTGTACTAAATTTATTCTTTTTTTTTTTGCAGATGTTAATATTATTGTACAGCGATACAAACTATGTTTTGGATGGTTTCCATGCAGAATTTTCAGTCACAAATTGTCCAAATAATTGTACAAACCATGGAAAATGCATTAATAATACTTGTTTTTGCGAAAATGATTGGGGTGGGAGAGATTGCTCCCATGCTCTTTGTCCAAACAATTGCAGTTATGGTGGAGAATGCGATTTAAAACGATGTCAATGCCATCACGGATATTCGGGACAGTCTTGCTCGTTACATAAAACACATCCAGAAGGCAACAAGTATGTTACCAAATGTACTATTACAAGCATACCTTTATTTATAAATAACTGTGTATGATGAACAGGTGGTACTGGCTTTCTCACTCTGAAGGTGGACTAAGACCACGAGCAGCGCATACAGCGGTGTATATAAAAGAAACTGATTCTCTTTACGTTTTTGGCGGGTATGATCTCAATTATATACTCAGCGATTTGGAAGTATATCAGTTTAGTACAAGTCAATGGGAAGATGCCTATGGTAACGTATTAGGTAAGCGCTAACGTTGTTTACTGTAAATATAGGAATTACAGCATGTTCTATTATCTCTTACACGTATCATATGCCTTTTATAACAGAAGGCACCTCGTCCGCAGAATACTTAGATCCTATGCTCATCGCTACTGAATTAGATCGGATAGGTTCAGGTGCAAACGAATCATATGGTCTTCCCAAATCGTCGTTGATTTGGAGAGTCATCTACAGTATTAACAACAATGACACCCTTGGTTTACGTAATCACGGAAACGCAGAACATAAGGAACATGAAAGGAAGGGTCAAGAAACCAGGAAAGATGACACGAGTAAAAGTACAATTAGGATAGAAAGAAACGAAGATGTTCGAAGAAAGCATTCTAGGCATCCAAAACCGCGATATGCACAAACTACAAGGTTATTAAAATACAGATATAAATATTAAATTCATATTCAATATTACTTATTTATTTACTTTTTATTAGACATCGCAGAAATCTTGAAAACTTGAATCTTTATCGAGACTTTCACGCTGCAAATGCAAAGAGTGACGTATTGTATTGGGAGGAGCAAAATGTTGGCAATCCTATGGATGAGAAGCTAGTGGTAGATGAATCGTTCGAGGATGAGCCTACAAAACCACCGATCGACGAATTACCCAAGCCGAGTTCACGTTATGGTCATGCTGCTTGTAGATACGACGGTCAGTTTCACATCTAAGTAAACGTAACAGAATATTATAACTTACAACATATTAATTACAGATGGTTTCGTAATATATGGTGGAAAAGTACAAGATGGTTCTTTGTCAAATGAACTATGGCACTACAATATTAATACACGTATTTGGACATTACGAGCTAAAAACTCCCCGTTCTATCCACCACAATTGACAAGACATACTCTTACTTTAGCAAATGATTATATCTATCTTTTCGGAGGTAGTACAGTCGATGGTGAATTTTCGTCGAGTCTTTATAATATTAAATTGAATTTATGTAAGTTTATATATTTGAACTATTGTTTTACATAAAGAAAGATCTTTTATTAAACTTATTTTTATTTCAGCTGATGCTACCGCAACTACAGAGAGATGGAAGGAAGTACATCCTCGAGGGGGTAAAGAACTAGACGTACGCGTAGTAGCACATTCAACCGTATACCACCGCGCTACTAATTCTCTATTAGTTTACGGAGGAGTAGTGGCTAGCGTGGCACGCTTTAGTAAATTATCAGATAGAATGTTTGTGTTTCAACTCGACAGAAAAGTTTGGTCGGAAATCCACTATCCGAGAGCCCACTTACGAGACACTTACGTTCCAAGAGAACGAGCATTTCATACTTGTAATATTATAGGTAATGCTTTTTCATACGTAGTATTACAAGAAACATGTGATCCATTTCAGTCACATTTTTTACTTAAACAACTGTAAATAAATCGTCGATTTGTTTAATTTTCCAGGGAATTATTTAGTTGTATTTGGTGGATATTCTCACAGACACAATAAAGAGGAAATTTGTTATGATAATCAGATGTATCTGTATCACCTGGGCTGTCATGCCTGGGTAAGTCACGATGTATTGGGTTTGAATGACAAAGGTACGCTGAAACTAACCTCTTAAATCAAAATTACGTAAAGCGTAACTTTTGTTTTAAAACGTTTATTGTAATGTCATCTTTAGATTCACGTTATCCGAAACAACAAGGAGTATTCGCGCATGCGGCTGATGTGCGCAACGGAAACACTTTGTTATTAGTTGGTGGTTATCACGGAAACGTAAACGCGGATTTACTCGCGTATACACTACCACCGATGCTCGCACCAGGAGACGAAGATTACATAGAACCCGAACAAATCTGCTCAAGACACAAAAGCCTAATGGAATGTGCCGCAAATCCAGAATGCGGTTGGTGCTCAGCAGACGAGATATGTTATGGTAGAACCATTGGTAGTAATTGTACGACTAATCTTCAAACGACTCGCTGTCCAGGCGTTTGTCCTGCGCTTGGGGATTGTCATTCTTGTTTAATACATGGTCAACCTGGCGGTGGTTGGGGCACGACTGCTCGTGGAAAGAAGTCCGTTTCCAACAAATTAAATCTTGGTACTTGCACTTGGTGTGTTCAAAATGCGCGGTGTCATCACAAAGATGATAATTACGGAGTCTGTGGTCTCCGAGACGACACGCCGTTACAAATACCCGGATGGTGGGGTCCGAAAGGAACAGAAATTATAAAAGTCGAGGAGTGTCGGGAAATGGATAAAAGGCCAGGATTAACATTTTTAAAGTATAAACCGCCCGTAAACTTTAGTCAGCCAGACTCTGTAACGATAGTTAATGCTACCACGGTTGATTTCAACGTTCCGTCTGTGCAAGGGGCAAAAATAGAGTCTGCCCTTGGCGGTGAAATGATTGCTAGATTAATTGGATTCCTTAGACCACCGCAATATTATTGGGACAGCACGGTAGAGCACTTGAAGATCTGCGTTAGTTACAACAGCGCAACCCTGCACGTATCGCGAAGCGACGATCCTCAAGAATTGGAATTAGTCGCGAATTTAACCGCTGAGACGTCACAGTGCATTCCAACAAAATGGCCCGACGGACATCAAATGATGTTGTTGCCAGGGCGATATCTACTAGATTTCGAGTCGAAAAGGATGGTTACCGCAAGCTACGCGTACGCCAGTAAAATGGAAATAACCCATAACAAGAAAACCGAGAACCCAAAGGTGTTCACTTTCGAATATCTTGAACCATATCAAAACGGATCTTGTCATCAATATAAAAATTGTCTTCACTGCCTAACCGATTCTTCGTGTGGCTGGTGCGATATTATTAATAAATGTCTATCACGTTCGATCAACGAAACGGAAAGTTGCGTAGCCGACATGGATTGGGACGAAGATGGGAGTCCGATTCGCGAATGGCATTACTTAACCATCACTCCTTCAGCCTGTGCCAATTGTTCTAATTACATTTCCTGCGAATCCTGCGTTGGTAGCAACTTGTGCGAATGGTGGACAGAGGAAGCTCGTTGCGCAAGAATAGGTAGAGTACCTAACGCTGTCGTTAGTCTCGATCAGTGTCCAATCCCGTGTAGACAGCGGTCAAACTGCACGCAATGTTTGGATGAACGTGGAAGATGCGTATGGTGCGAAGCCACGCAAGAGTGCTTTTCGTTTTCGGTATACACGTCCGAATACCAGTTCGGTTTATGTAGAGAATGGATGGATCAAGCTGGTCTAATGGGAGTAACCGCGAGATCTGGATCATCCTTAACAGGCAACGATCAATGCAAAAGTTGCAGTCGGCACACGAATTGCTCCAGTTGTTTACACTCGTTGAGTTGTGGCTGGTGTTACAGTCTGGAGAATCCTATTTTGGGAGTATGCGTGCAAGGGGATTTCAATCAGCCTCACGTCAATTGTAGCTTAGTAATCAACGAATATCAAAATAGCACCTTAGAAGCTGATGAATCCAGTTGGGCATACGCACAATGCCCCGACGTCGACGAATGCGATTTAGGTCTGCACGATTGCCATCCTAACGCGTTGTGTACGAACACTCACGGTAGTTTCAGTTGTCAATGTAAAAGAGGTTTCAACGGCGATGGTAAAGAGAATTGCACGAAAACCTGTTACGAGAAATGCATCAACGGTCGTTGTAGCGAGGACCCTCTCTACAAATGCGAGTGCTACCTTGGTTGGACAGGACCGGATTGTAGAACGAATTGCGGTTGTTACAATCACTCTACTTGCGTGCAAGGCCCGGGTGTTTGCGACGAGTGTCAGGATTGGACTACTGGCGTGTATTGCGAGGAATGCAAGGCGGGCAGCTATGGTAATGCCACAACGTCGCTTGGATGCAAAAAATGTAACTGTAACGAACACGGAGACAAAGATCTGGCCATTTGCGATCGACAAACTGGTGTATGCTTCTGTCGCGATAACACGCAAGGGGACATGTGTCAGCGCTGTAAGAAAGGCTATTACGGTGATCCTAGAGACGGTGGAATGTGTTATTATGGCTGTATGTCGCGTGGCATGCTCGGAGGCGAGGGAGCTGGTAGACAAGGCCTCGGTAGCAGACACTCGCAATTATCATTGCGGGAAAGTCATTTCGGGGAGTCGCCAACGAGAGAATGTCTCTGGATAGTCAGTCCAAAGACAGACCTTTCGTCGGATACGATGCTTCTAGGAACGCAAAGTGTTATTCAGTTTACTATACACGAGGACATAAATGTTAGCTGCCAAGAAAATAGCGTTTACGTGTACGACGGACTTCCCGAGTTTGTCTCGTCTACTACTAGTCATCAGAGTCAACTACTAGGCGTTTATTGTACAGAAAGCACGGATTATCCTGTAACAGTGGAAGCCAAGTCTGGATTTCTCACTGTTCACTATAAACAATTGGACGAGGTGGAGGGATTCAATGCAAGCTACATAATAATGACGTGTAACAGTTGCCCTGGGAATCGAGAATGTCGAAGTGGGAATTGTTTGTGTAAAACTGGTTTCGTGGGTATCAATTGCGATATCGAACTATGTCCTAACAACTGTACATCGTCCAAGAAGCAAGGCATCTGCGACAAGGGCTATGGTCGCTGCGTTTGTACAGCCGGATACGGTGGACACGATTGCTCGATCGTAATTAAAGATCATCAATTGGTTTTCACCGAACTGTTTAATTCCGAGTACTTGGCAGATCACTTGGATCATCTGCGAAAAACTCTGCCGCGATTCGGTCATACATTGGTCGCCGACAGAAGGGGTAGTCTGTGGATGTTCGGCGGATATTCTCTTAGCCACGGTCCTTTGAACGATATCAGACTGTTCGATACTAAAAACAACACGTGGATGCCTATTACCGTGGAATCGAATTCGGAAGCTTCCATGCCTCAAGGTAGATATTTCCATGCGACTGAAATAGTCCACAGCAGACAACAGATATACGTCTACGGCGGTTTGTCGATGAAGGAGGAAGACATTCAAGGATTATCGAACAACACGTTGAGCGATTTCTGGAAGTTCAGTCTTCAGAATCAGAAGTGGACACAAATCACGCGCGACGAGTTGGAAAGGGAGCCACCGCCTTTGGCTGGGCATACGTTGACTTTACGCAGAAACGGAGAGTCGGAGAGTCTGTTATTGATTGGGGGATTTAGCCCCAAGTACGGATATCTTGACATAGTATGGGAATTTAATCTGGAAACGGAAACTTGGCACACGATTAACACGATTGGAAATGGACCATTGGGAGTTTATGGCCATTCGACCGTATACCATAGCAAATCGGACAGCTTTTATATTTTCGGTGGATACACGTATGCGATAAATCGAACCTTCATCTCCAACAAATTGTACGCGTTGAATTATAAAACTCGCACTTGGTCGGTGCTTCCACCGTTTGACGATGATCTCACCGATGGAAGTAGTTTGGTAAGGAGATATTTATTCACTCATTGTCGTTTCAAAGAAAGGTGATTACAATTGCGACGTTTTATTGCAGCCCCAAGCTAGATTTCTTCATTCTGCCGTCACCACTGACGAATACATGGTCATATTCGGTGGTCGCCAAAATCCTCATAATACTTCTGATTCGTTGATCGCTTACAAGTATTCGTGTAATTTATGGATTCGTTTGATAACAAAGGATATGGAAGTAATCGGAAGTCCTCCGCCACCAGCATATGCTCACGCGATGACTCACGCTGACCCAGAGTCTAATGCTGTGTACGTTGTCGGCGGTTTTGACGGTGGAATTAAAAGTCATGTTACACTCATAAACATACCTGAAGATTTGTGCAATCTTTGGACAGATAAAATAACTTGCAGAAAATACTTCGGATGCTCCTTTTGTTCTGTTACTACAATTAGTGGGAATAATGCTTCTTTCTGTTTTTCTAATGAAGTGTCTGTTAATAAGGATGACAGGTATGAATTTAAATAAATATATATGTATAAGCAAAAAATGGCTGTAGAACAAGTCATTTCTGTTTTAGATGCGATATTAATGTTACTCAGGCCCAACGATCGAATGGAATCTTTTGTAATTCAGAATGGATGGCGAGCAGAAAATGTCAAAATTTTAAAACTTGCACGGAATGTTTAGCAAAGTGGCCGTATTATACAAACGAGGAGCCAGTATGCAAATGGTGTATGAATTGCCAAGATGGATCGTGTATACCGTCCGACAAAGACTGCGATGAATTAAATAGGTGCAGCATCAGACAAATGTCGGCGATGGATGTAAATCAATGCGGTGAACGACAATGTCCAGCTAGCGATTGCGAGAAATGTAAAAGTCTCGGCGAAGGTTGTGTATGGACAAGACAAGTCTTGAAGATTTGTAAGTATCGTTAACTGGTTAAATCGCTCTAACGTTCATTAATCGTTCTTAACACATTTTCCAAATGTTATTAGCTGAGGTGGGAGTTGCAGTAACAGGTGAGCCTGTATACGATTGGAATTGTGTACCGAATGTTATCTTCGAGAGATCGAGTATTAAAAAGGGAAGCACACAATGCGAGAAACGATGCGTTGATCATAAAGATTGTAGAAGTTGTTTGAAGGGAACTGGAGCTGAAGGTGGATGGCGGGAATGTAGATGGTCTACGCAACTCAACGAAGTAAGCACACTGCTAGAAGAAAATTAATGACGCTTATACTACAAGTCCGTCTATTAATAAATTCTAGTGCATCTCTCCATCGTATCAACCTCTTTACTGCGCTGGTGGTGTATGTGGCTTGGTACTACGTAATTCTGATATGGATCATTGTCCCGAGCCATGTTCCGTTTTTAAGCAATGCAGCACATGTTTAAAGCACTCCCACTGTGGGTGGTGTTCTTTAAATTCAACTAACATGACTGGTCAAGGAATATGTACAGAGGGCTCGCTGGAAGCGCCTGCGGATCATCCAGCTGGTGGCACATGCGAAATGCTGTATTATCAACAGTTTCCTCAAACGGAAGCACGTAAGTATTATTAATAGATAGATTAACAAATTATTGAACTAATTTTTTTATTTGATTTTAATTTTATTTTTTGTTTTGTTTATTTTTTGAACAATTACAGCATCTACAACTACATTGTCCTCAGGTGTTATAACATTTCTTAAAAGTCCATCGATTCCTAATGTAATATCGAAGCCAATATTTTCTTGGCACTACGTGCGATGCCCTCCAGAAAACGAATGCACCAATGGACACCATACATGTTCCCCGAAAAGTGAAAAGTGTTTCGATTCGGAGGAAGGCTTCGAGTGCATGTGCGGCGACGGATATAAAACTGAAACGTAATTTTATTACCTCTTATAATGTTAATTATAATAAGTAAATACCGTATTAATCCGTTTACATTTATTTCAGGCCCTCATCCAACGAGTTTGGAAGGTAAGATTTATATATTCTATAAATAAAACGAAGCTCTAAATTATTACCCGTGTTAATTTATAATTTTCTTGTTATATGCATAATGCATCTTGTTTACAGAAAAATTTGCGTGCCAATGTGTACGCAAGGTTGCGTAAGAGGAACATGCATAGATCCAAATGTTTGCCGTTGCGACTTTGGTTACGTAGGTGCCAATTGTTCGATTCAGTGCCAGTGTAACGGCCATAGTAATTGCGCAGGTCCGGATAAATTGGACGTCTGTTTGGAGTGCCATAATAATACGATGGGACCACAATGCGACAAGTGTTTACCTCTGTTCGTTGGAAATCCAATGGACAATGGACAGTGTATACCATGCCTTGAATATTGTAACGGGCATACACGAATTTGCATCAATGAAAGCATGACCGTACCGGTAATTTATTTATTTCACATATCGAAAGCACAGATGAAAATCGGATAAGTCGTAAAAAAAAAATCATTTGCAGGATCCGAATTCTATCAACAAAATGTCGTTCGATTTATTAAAGAAACAGTTAGTCGAGGGCCCTGTAGCCAAGGCGAAATGTGTGAATTGCGGCAACAACACGAAAGGTGACAAATGTGGCGAATGCATGACTGGTTATTTTAGAGGAACGGAAGATTTACGGGATGTGTGTCGACCGTTAGTATTTATATAATATTTATTTATGTATTGTATACAAAAAGACGAGGTTCAGTTGAGTTACTGTTTCTAAACCTAACCGTTATATAAAAAAAAAATATTTTTTCAGTTGTGAATGTCACGGGCATGGATTCACTTGCGATCCTGTAACAGGAGAAAAGTGCAATTGCGGTAATAATACAGAAAGTCAGCCATGTACCAGTGGCCCTATGAAGGGTACGAATACTGGTGGTCCTCCATGCTGGATGGTGCAATGCAGTAAATGCAAGGAGAACTATGCTGGCGTACCAACTATGGGACATCAGTGTTACAAGACTGTAACAGTTGACAACAAAATGTGCTTTGATTCCAAATTAATAGGTGAGTACTTTGACGAGCAATTACAGATGTATATTCCTTCATTTCCCGCTGAATTTCCCATCTTAATTAAGTTACAAGTCTGTCTACCGCATTAATTCCTATTATCCGTGCGCTACGCACTTTAACTGAGTATCGATTTTCTCAAATTGCAACATTCTATTCTATCTGGAGGATCTTATGGTTCGTACTCCTCCAATAATGAATTACCTGTCTCTTCCAAGCTTTTATACGACACTAATAATAATACATCTTTTTATCAATTACAGACGAGTGCAAATTGAAGCCAAAGCCATTGAATCCCGGTCAGACGGTATTCTACATGGTGCAGCCGCGTTTTATGAACGTCGATATCAGAGTCATGGTGGATGTAACTCAAGGAGCTTTGGACCTATTTCTTAGTCCTCGTGACGATTCTTTCGTCGTTACTTTAAATTCCACGACGGGCTATCAAGACGTACGTTTTTCAAAATATTTATTCAATTGTGAAACATTTAATGTTAAGTTTTATATTAACCTTTAATTATGTTTAGGTTGAATTGGACAACAGATTCGTATGGCGGAAAGATTCTCACATGTGGTCAGACGAGCACACCGGTAGCCGAATGAGGATAGTTGAATTCCATCCAGATAATACATTTGCATTTACATCTAACGGTACTACTACTGAACCAGATTGGAATACCGGCCCTCAATACATCGTGATGGAACGCTACGCGGAAAGTCTGGCTACTTTCTTAACCAT
Source organism: Hylaeus volcanicus (assembly GCF_026283585.1). Lineage (NCBI taxonomy): Eukaryota > Metazoa > Arthropoda > Insecta > Hymenoptera > Colletidae > Hylaeus > Hylaeus volcanicus. The sequence continues at coordinate 3,217,422 of NC_071983.1, read as the reverse complement.
CGAAAAGAGGAACACGTTGTTAGTCGTCAGAAACCTCACTAATCGATTGGTGTTAACTTTGCCACAGGACAAACACGAACTCCATCAAACAAAGTTTCACATCGCGTTAAGAGCAATCGACCCCGTACATCCAGAGATAAGTGGTCGAGCTGCCTATGGAATGATTTTCTTCCGACAGGATCAGTTGCATATCGACCTCTTCGTCTTCTTCTCGGTGTTCTTTTCTTGTTTCTTTTTATTCCTAGCTGGTTGCGTGGTCGCTTGGAAGACAAAACAGGCAGCCGATGTTCGAAGAGCGCGAAGAAGACACGTTGTCGAAATGTTGCATATGGCTAAGAGACCTTTCGCCTCGGCTACCATCATTTACGATCGAAATGGTAACGATTGTAGTCCGAGCTCACCTCAGCGAAAAAATAGACGTAATAAATTAGTTAGCTTTCACAGTGACGTTAGACCGGTAGCAGTCGAGCCAACCGATGACGGTGTCGCGGCTGTGGCCACGGTTTTCATCAGATTACCAGGTGGTCGACAGGCTCCTGTTAAATTGGCTCTGGGCAGCTCGTTGATATTATTGACCAGAGTTTATCCAGTCAATAGTAGAGTGTTCCTAAGACGTAGAAACAGTCACGCGTTGAACTGAGCCTCTCTCAATAGGAATTTCTTTCCTCTATCTTTAAGTCTGCTAAAGCTCTCGAAACACGTAGACGGTCATTTTTATTCTTTACCATTGCGAATCGTTTTCGTTGATCTCATCGTTCGTTTTAATTATCCGTCGGTTCGTGTTGTTTGGTGCATTATCGTTACACGAATTGAGAGATAATGTTTTTTTTTTTTTTTTACATCGCATAGATCAAATTTTTTAACGAGGTTTATCATTTGTTCTACCATCGTCGACATCGTTCAATATTCGCCAGTAATACGAATCTTTAGTATAATCTTGTATTATATAGTTGCAAAGAAACAACTGTAAGGGTATTTAAGCTAGGTGATAATATATTGTCATACCATTCCATGACGAGACTGTATGTTTGTATATAAGAATCTGTAATTATGTATTAATCCGTGATTTACACGTTTTTGTAGACGCATTTTATGTGAACCGGACATGGTTTTGTGTCTTGGAACGTTTTGTGGTTACTTTCGGAGGAAAGTGGTGAATTTTACTGTGTCGTTTTACGAAACTTTGCCCAATCATTCTTGCACGAATTTGCAAGGTGTGTTTACTTGCTAACGCCAAGTCGACTATCTAACGAGGAATAATCGAACGGGGAGAAGGCAGCTACGAGTATCATTCTCGCAGTCAGATACTTCTTTCGTATTTCGATGAAGATTTTAGACGATATCGAACAAATTTTAACGAAAAGGGATATTCATTTACATCGAGCATGCGATGCTGGCGATTTTATCATTACCGTCGATGTAAATATTAAAATTGTCAGTTGCGGAACAAATCATAAAGCTTGATGTGACGTAGTACTCCAGTCCGGACACCATCAGGATTACTCTTAAACAAATGTAATAACAATCCGCCAACTGGTATTCCTTCCTAACAGTTAGCGAACAACGTGATTTTCGAACATGATATACGTGTACATAAATACAGAGAGATCCTCTTGCTAGTTCCTCCACAAATGCATGCAGTCTTATGTTTAGAAATCGATCCACCATTATGGGAAATTAGCGATAGAATCACTTTGTACGTCATGAACGCTTGAAGGTATATCGTGACTGCTGAAATGAGATCGAATTGTATTCGCATAATTTAAACGAACAGTATTAGTATCGTTGATTAGAAGGAAGCTCGATGATGCGTGAATGCGAAAAGGTTCCTATGCCAAAAAAAAAAAAAAAAAAAAAAAAAACTGATGAGGAATAACAACACGTCGTAGCATAATAATATATTATTTATGGCAAGAGATGATAGAAACGTAAAGGACATTAATTAGAGAAAGTTGTAAATACGCCGGATACACACTTACGAACGTTTATCGACACTGCATGTATATCCTGATTGTAAAGTATTAAGTATTACCATCATGGATATCGTCTCGAGTCCAACGCGGTGGCGAGAAAAATTGTGTCTTTTATCAAAGATGATAAGCCAAGGTTACATATTAATCAAAAATATAAATAGGGTGTTGATGCAATGATATTAACGTGTACTATTAAGTGAAATGTAAGCTAATTAATTGATACTACGGCCGACCTAGTGACGTAAATGTAAATAACCAATGAGGGATTTTGCTAAAGTGTTATGCGGTAACAAACAGGTTTAATATATTCTGTACAGAATGTTTTTTGGAGTAATTGTTACGCGATCCGAATATTTGTCACTGTACTCGTATAGAAAGCAATGTATCGTCCAAGCAGTTTTCTTGGATACAAAACTACGCATTACTCCACGATATTGGTATCGATACACGAAATGCTACTTGCGCAAAAATTTCAATGTCGTCCTTTTTCAACAAATTCTACGAGTACAGTGCAAAATGCTCGTACCGTTTTTGGAAGCATTCTACGTATGCCATCTATAGTATTGAAAGAATGCACTGTTTTTCCTCGACTAGGAATAACGATACACTGAGCAATTGTTGCATGTCCATACGGCAATTTAGCACGTTCTGTCCGTTGAATCTCAAGGTCTATTGTTTTTTCACGAGTCTCGTCATTGTACATCTCGACGACAGTTGATTTTATTATCTTCCGAAAACTCTACTGATTCATCTCTCTACAACATATTTCTGTTCTTTCTTCATTTTCATCGCTGTTTACAATTGTACGTTTATTTACCTTCACGCGACCAACTATCCTAATTACTCGCACGCGTGGTTTGCGCGACAGTCTGTAAAACTCATATTTAAGGTTGCAAACTAACGTGTATGTACATTTACATAGTTTTACGTAATAGAGATATATATTATATATATATACATATTATGTATACACGATGAATGTGTAATTTCTCGATTGTACAGATCTGAGCGTTATCTCCAAAATGTTCTATTTTATATATAATTATTACATTGCATTCAATGTAAGCGATAACTTCCAATGCCGGCATTGCATCGCGTTGAGAAATGTTTGTAACACGTCGAGACACTGTCGTTTATAAAAGTGTAAAGAAAAGGTTGTGAGATACGTTGGTGTCAGCATCCCTGCCAAGGTTTGCCCAGCATCGTGGATTTATTTCTATCGTTGGGAGGAATAATGAGGTTGTGCTAACGAAGATTAATGAATTGTATTGAGGAAGCTTTAATAAACGTGTGTAAAATTGGGTTTCACTCGTGAAGTTGTCATGAAATCCTGTAATACGAATTCTTCCTTATTATCATTTTTTCACCATTTGCAACCCTTTACACGTTACATAACGATAGGAATCGACGGTAAATTCTTAGATATTATCAAGCATAATAATCGTTGTGTAAGAATTGCTTTAATTTGATTCTCGTTTATTCTATGATAACTGAGTTCGAAATATTCGAGTAATTATACTTGTTACATAGTAATTGTATTTTAATCACAAAAAGAGACCTGGAGAAATATCTTTTAAAATAAAGTCTATTTTCTTCTTTTGAAGAAAGATACCCTTTACTCATGCTCGTCATTTGCTCGTTATTTTTACTTTATACATCTTTGAAAATTGATATAATTAATTGACAAACAAATACAGAGCATAAGTATGCAAAATGTATACAATATGCATAAGAAAACGAGGACGTGACTAGAGATGAACGTGATGAGAAGAGAAAGGTAGGTTAATATTAAATTTTACATTATTTTGTTAACCAATATGGTGAAAATACATATTATTAATGCATTATTATAAACAAAAATTAATATTTTAATCAATTTTTTAATTTTTTGGGCGCCATCTAGCGGTGAAAGGGTGGACCTAATTTTCGGAGTATGGTCAGCGCCTGTATCGGGAAAACGCCCAAGTTTGTCGTAAAATAGTTCCCTTTCTTGTGGTAGATGGCACCACTTATGCTGAAATAGTATAGTGCTGTCATCTATCAGCAGCCATGGGAACTATTATCACTATAAACTTGCGCGTTTTACCACCGATGGCGCTACTAGGATTACAACCGTATACGCCTGCGTAGAACCAAGTTTTTTCACTTTAACCGCTTCCTTTTCCGTTTGGCCCTGAAAAAGGTTTGTTCGATTTTAACCTAGTTTTAAGTAATCCGCATTATTTATAACAATCGTTAGAGATGGAATTGATTCTATAGTTGTTTTAAGATCTGTGTTCTTCCAGTATATTATTCGTTGTAATATGTGAAAGCATTCTTCTCTAACGAAAATATTTATAATTACAGACCAAAATGGTGCAGCGACTAACCTATCGTCGACGTTTGTCATACAACACAAAAAGCAACAGGAGACGCGTGTAAGTGATCTACTATGCTTCGTAGAATAACGCAATGATTTATGTGCTTTTTAAGTAATTTTTTCACTATTACCTACATATAATTTTTTCTTTATTACCGAGAGAAATATTAAATTTCGTTCGTTAGAGGTTATGTTTTGGTTTACTGCTAATGTACATAGAGCCCACGTGTATTCGACGATCAAAGTAAACATGTTCTGGTTTATTGTAATCCAAGGCTACATTATTACTAATAATTTGTCACTTTATCGATTTTTTAACACCTTATATGCTAAAGATACCAAAGTATGTTCTGACAATGTTGGTGCTCAGGAATCTTGTAATGGATATCTATTTCTTTCAGTGTACGCACTCCTGGTGGAAAATTAGTATATCAATACCTTAAGAAACCCAAAAAGATCCCCAGATGCGGCCAGTGCAAAGACAAGCTCAGAGGTATCCAGCCTGCCAGGCCTATGGAGAGGTCACGAATGTGCAGGCGTAAGAAGACTGTGAAACGTGTATATGGTGGAGTTTTGTGTCACAAATGTGTCAAAGAAAGGTGCGCCTTCGTTCCCTTTACATCTATACTATTCATGTTTACATAAACTGATTCACTCCATTGTATTTTCAGGATCGTTCGTGCTTTTCTGATCGAAGAACAGAAAATCGTTGTTAAGGTGATGAAAGCGCAAGCTATCGCAAAAACGAAGGCGGAGAAGTAATTTTTTGCTTTTTATTAATAAAAATAAAATATCTATAAAACCACAAAACACCTGATTTATTTCTGCGAAGTTGCTTATATCCACTTTCCTTATGTTACATAACGAATCCATCTACGTACTACAAGGTTTTGTCCCTATATCATTGCATCTCTATTTTAAGAAGAGACACGTTCTAATGTTTAGATTTGTATGCAGTTCATACATTGCATAAATACTGTTTCCTGAATGTCTTATCCTCGAATTACCTCTAAACACAGTAAATTTCTGTCAGACATTAAAGTGGTCTTCAGATTAAATATTAAGATATATCGTAACAAATGGAGCGCTACTAGCACAGAGCATTTGCTCTCTCGATACAGTTTTATACTTTCCAGCTGCAAGTACAGGATGCAGAGATAAGAGGTAAGTATTGTGTTCCCCTTATGGTCAAAGAGTGCGCGAAACCCGTCTCAGGACGGCGTGACTCGCCAGCCTCGGTGCACTTAACAAGTCCCTTATTTGCTGAACGACGAATGTACATATATGTAGCGATATGGCGCGCTATAGTTTCCACGGTGGCGCAGAAATGCCCCAGCCAGGTCCAGGTGAGCGCCGTAAAAGCTTGTCACCTGAGAATGCGGACGGCGAGCTGGCTGTTAAATACTTTCGTTTCGCCAAACTGCCTCGCGTCTACGATCCCCCAATTACCATTCTGTAATTATATTATATTACGCATTCAAAACATTTCGACTTGATAGAGAAAATTGTTAGAATAATAAAATTCAAGGAAATTTATGTCTTTGGAAGCATCTAATATCGACTTGTTATTACTGTGGTGAAATTATTTCCTCGAGGTCGTATAACTATAAGCAACTCTTTTTCCTATTGTTTTATTGTCTGTGGGTTGTTTCTACCTCTTGATCCTTCCAACAGAGATTCCCTATCAGCGATTAACGGCTATCGGTCACACGCGTCAACGACACCGTGGGTTTCAACATTTGCTTTCTCTTGCATACGTCTTCTTATCTTCGAAATTGCGACAGATCGACGAGGTTCCTTATCAGATATAATAATAAATCATCAACGTTTGGTAGAAAAGGTTCGAGTAAAAATTACATTCATCTCGAGAAGATCAAACGAATACTTTTTTAAATTTCATATTCCTGCAGCTTGCACGATCGTATCTCGGAGACACACTTTTTTCACTTACTCTTTTTTTTACTACCCTTTCTACCAAACGTCAGAGAAACAGCGTATTAATAGCTCTTCGTTGCACTGCTCAAAGAACTGGATCTAGCGCACTTCTTAGCGACGCAGGAGAATCTAATTTCACGGTTGAGCGAAAATTCCGTACACCTAACATAGATAGATTGTTATCGAGCGTTTGATTCGCTCTCGAGAGAGCGATAGAGCCATCCGTGTGGGCGATCCCGTAATTACGTGTCTCGGTCGATGTATCTTACCGGAAACGAATTAAATTTCCCATTCGGTGCCTGGTCGGAGCAACGATTCTGATTCGTTTCTGTGACGGACAAGCAAACGACGAGGAATCGAAGATCGTAAGCGACGGAAACAGGTTTACGGAGACTCTGATACTAGTAATTCTAATTACGAAACGGATACGATTTCGCGAGAAGGGGCTCGTTCTGACGTCAGTCTCAGGAAGTTGGGCTTAAGGGGTCGGAATATTGACTTTAATTTCTTGGATATCGTTGTACTGTCCGTTACACAAAATATGAGGTGTAAGTTGGGAACGATTGGGGGTGGTTCAAGAAAAAAAAAAAGGTTCGATAACAAATGAATTATAAATGAAAGTAGAAAAGGTAAGAAAAGTACAAAAGACAAGGTTAACGTAAATGTAATGTACAGTCTAACGATAACGCGAACAAAGCCAAATTCAGGGGTTATGTAAGGCAAAGTGATGTCAAGAAGAATAGAAATAATTATACCACGATGTATGGATTCGGTGTAATAATTGAAGTGATATTTACGCGCTTAAAAATACCAAGCATGCGAGCACCTTTATTAAACCACGTTTTTTTCCACAAATTTCTTAAAATTGTTCTAAACTGCATTCGTCCCTTCTATAGCGAGCCGTTCCTTATCGTGTTCGATATCAGCGGACACGAAGAAACACGAATAGCCGTGGAGTGGACACTCGGGGCCGCGCGATTGGAGGAGAAAAAAGACGAACGAAACGTGGATCGCGCAAGTTGGAAGCGACAAGGGAACGCGGTGTACCGGTAGCAGGGAACGGCCGGGGTCGACGTCGCGATTAATTGGCGGTTATAAAATGCATCGAGAGCGTGCAATCGAGAATAATTTGAAGCGAGCGGGCACCAGGAGTGAGCAGCGATACCGCATGATTCCTATAATTTTCAGGTCTCGTGTTTGACAAAATAACAAGTGGGTGGGTGTCGGTTTTCACACCCGCGGCTCGACGGGGCCCCTTCGGAGAATGTAAAAAAGGGCAGAACACGAAACCGGTCCCGATGGATCTTTGTTATACCGGGGCCCCCGCGTCCTCTCTAGCCTCTCGCGTCTCTGAATAAGGACCAACTGTGCCAGGATCGTAGCTAGCCTCCAACGCACCCCTTTCCACGCGCTTACACTCGAGAGAATTATTTATCGGGTGCATTCATTAGATCGAAAGAATGAATTCTTGTTTACTCACCGTGGAAATTTTAAAGATGCGTATGTGAATTATTTTATCCATTATTCAATTAAACACGTGGTGTTTAATATTTTAAACTTTTGTATTCAATTGGAAAACGTGTTGCAATTATAAGCTTATCGCGAAGGATACAGAAAACTCTTTCCAAATCAGAAATCACGTACGTTACACATTGACTTTATTTCTCTCGATTCTTATTCTTACTCTTGTTCTTATTCTTATTCTGCCGTTCGCTTGTTTGTATACACACTTTCTCCCTCTTTCTCGTCCGCACTCGTCTCATTCGCTCAACTTCACATTCGTACAATACGCGGCCTAATTTAAACAGTCTACAACAACAAGTTCTTCTATATTAGAAGAACTAAAATGTCGGTAGGTTTAGCGTTAATTTAATTTATTGGGTTGTCCGGACGATGTCCATGTCGATTTTTGGTAGGTGGTTGAAAACAAATAACATGTATACATCCCTTAAAAGGTGGAAAGGTTGTGGAACAAAATGGCACCTATGTAATTCAATAAATACGTGTATATATATTATATGCCTTCGAATTTTTCTTAGAAATTGGCACGAACCTTCTGGACAACCTAATAAAAGACCAAGTCGCTTGCTTCAGGTCGACGGACGACCGTTACGGGTGGGCAGTCCAAATACGGCGGCCGTCGGTTCATTAGCTTATTAAGCTCGAGTGGTTGCATCACGCGCGATTAAAATCGGATGCAAATCGAGTTTCACGGCAGTCTCGAAGACAGCGGACGACACCGTGCGATGGGTAAACGTGTAAGAGGCAGCGCGTGGGAAGACTGGTATTAATTTCCGAGCGATACCGATGGGCGCGAGGCGCGGTGGTGTCGATTAGCGTCAAACCAGCGGAAGGGCGTAAGGTATGAGTCTATGTTGACAAAAATAAGGTTTCAGTTCGAAATGTCAATATTTGTAGATAAAGAAAGAAAAGAAAAGATATGGTTGAACTGTCAGTCGAATGCAAACGACGCGAAATAAATAGTGTTCCACGCGGGTGGAAGTCAACGAATCGTAGGTGGCGCTAGTTCTCACCCGTCGTATAACTTCCAGAGTTCTTTTTCTCGATGCACGGTACACACTCGTCAACGTATCTGGAGTTTCTATTCTTCATTCAAGACAACATTGAAGCTCCTTCTTAATCATTTTCGTCCAGCTGGTTTCGGCGAATCGATCGCTCGCGACCGTTTTCGCGGAACGCGATCCGGATGAGAGAGAAAGAGTAATCGTTGGTCGACGAGTTAAAGTTCGATATATTTCAATTTGTCGGTAGGCAGATAGGAGGGACATTGATCACTCGGATGGTTTCCTTCTCTATTCCTAAGCTCCCTTCCACGCTGCTTTCGAATCGTAGCCACGAGAGAGGGTCGGCGAGCTCGCTTTGATCGGGCACCAGTGGCCCCAATTCACACCTGACTTTTAGCGATAAAAGCAGGCTCTAAAGATATCGTTATCCTGGCCGAGCATACGAGTCTCCCTCGGCCGAAAGGAAAGGAAACTGTTATCGCTGCAGGTAGTCCGCTCTTACGCGCTTAATCGAGCGAATTCATTTTCGCTCCGTGTCCTTGCCTCCTCCTTTTTTTTTTTTCTTTTCGCGGTAAAAATCTTACCTCGAACTTCCGAGACAATTAACCCTTTGAACTCGACATTTTCGGCGATCTGAAAGTTTCGAGCAATCGGCGTAGTTGTTTCGTGGATTCATTTAATACGGAATTTTAACAAAACTTCGCTCGATTGTTATTTTATTAAATACGAACGATACGAGGATAGCCCTCGGAGGTTGTCTATACAGTACGGGCTTAGCAACCCCGAGGTAGATAGGGGCCAGTGGGGCCCAGTAGATGAGAAGAGATGAGTAAAAGATACTGCAAATAGTATTAAAACAATGCAGGAGTCACGTAAGACGATGATAAGAAGAATGGAAAGAAGCTAGTAATAAGTAGACTGCGGATCTTTGTGCATTTATAGGAGATTTGAATGTGCAAGAATCTACAAAATGCACACAATATTCGAGAATATAAAAAAGATCGAAAGTAAAGTTCATGTTATAATATTTCCAGAATAAAATAAATTCCTATTTAGGTTCAATTTTTGTAGGCACGTTCGCGAAGGTTTTATTTTGCATAAAGATCCGCGCTCTAGTAATAAGTAAGCAGTAGTGCAATAACTTTGTATAATAAGTTACGCAATTTAAATAAACGAATGAACGACACGAGGATAAAATTTTGTTTCTATACAATTAGAAATGGCGCGATCCAACGTCTGTGGTAGTATTACAAATTAATTTTCTTCGAGGTCTCAGAATTCATTCGTTTATTCCTCAGTGGAAATCCTTGTCCTTGTATAACTGATTAAGTTCTGTACTCTTCAGGATCGAAACTGAATTTACGTGGAAACGACCGTTCCTTTTGCGGCGCGCTAATAAATCGCAGAACTAAGGGAGGAGTGCGGCCTGAAGAGGCAATTATAAGAAGGCGCCACTTAGGAGCATCGTCTAAAGGTCGCGGGTCGCAACCAGCGAGAAGTTCCTAAGAATACATAGCGAAATTCTTGAAGAGGGGACGAGACGGGAGGTCGCGTAATGGAATCGAAAATTTGCATAGGCAAACAGCGACGTAATCGTTCGTGCTAGGTTGTAGTCAACATGGGGGGGGGGGGGGGGGACAAAGGGGAGTGGCAATTTGGAAATCAGCGGTCATGCCGTGATTTATAGACGTAATTTGGTGACGAGGATTTCCGTTGGTCTTCCCATGGAGACGTTCGATGATAGCCGTGGTTCGAACACGAGGAACGAGCGATGGGTACCGCTGCTAAATAGACGCAATTACGATCGATTATCCAATGTGCTGTCCTACCGACTAATCTCGACTAAGAAACGTTGTCTGTTAAGAACGACGCGCCACTTGACCGGGTACAACGTACAAGCCGAGGGGAAATTATTCTTTTGCCCCCTCTTCGATGGCACGTTTAATCTATAATTTTCTATCCGTTCGGACGTAGTACTAACCGTAGTTGGAGCGGAGCACGATTTACGACTGGAATGAAGTACAGGTCCAGCACTTTAGTTTTAAGGGGTCTCGTTGTCCACCAGAGGAAACGTCTAGGTCTGGTAAACAGATGTGTCTCGAGACAGTAAGCTTCCCTTGTGCATGTTTGGTAGGGTGGTACCGAAATAATGGAAAGTATCGTTTTATCGGCAAATTTGTCTATGTTATATATATTCTTTAAATATCGATATTCATCTGATACGAATTTCATTCGTATACGTTATATCCTCGAGAGACTATTCGATCTATAAATAGAGGCGATGTCCCTCTATAATCAGAGGGTTTAGTACGTAATTTTAAGGAATAAGGAAGATCGATTTTCCAATGAAACAAACCAGAAATACCCTCCGATGATAATGACCAAGAAAATAGCCAACGATGCAATTGGGTTAAGAGTTTCCGTGGTTTAATATCGTTCCGGTTGGGACGACCGGTAGCGAGCACCGTTTTAATCGTTTATCTAACAGATAACCCGTTTTCAGGCGCGTCCGGCTGGAAGAAGAAGGAGCAGGGTGTCGAAAGTGGGTATGCACGAGCCTGAAGCCGATCTTGCGGTTGAATAGAACCGAGGGTGATGTGGTCGGAGAGGCACAGACTGACCCAAAGCTCCGGACGCCACGGCACGTTAAGGCCCAGACATGGATTTCGCTCTTTTGTGGCTCCGTACGACGTCGGTCCGCCGAATGAAATATACTTCCAGCCCGTATGGCCCTCGTAACTGGCGCCAAACGGATCGGGATTTTCGGCCCAGCCAGGGTCGACCATACACGCCTTCCTCTCTCTTTCTTTAACTCCTGCGCGTTTTAGTCGTTTTAGATTCGATTATGAAAACACCGTCGCCGAGACGAGCCTTTCCGTATACTTTTAATACGACGTTGAAAATGTACGTAACAACCGTGAGATATTTTACGTACCATTTACAAAGACTCGACGAAAGTATACGTACGTTCGAAAATTTCGTGTTGTTGCGTATAGAAATCCATTGGTTAAATGTTTTGCGTTTATTATTTTACCTAGTCGAATGCAAGCTTAACTAATGTCGAACGTGCTACCTGTTCGCGGCAAATATTTTGTGTTCGAATAGCGAAAAGTCGCAAGTGTAACGTGTCGCAGGTTTCTAAAACTGTAATCTCCGTCTCAAATTATACTTCAGTAATCCTCTAAGAATGATAATGTATTCGGTGGCACGTTTGCGTTTCTGTGAAAAAAGGGAAAATGATCGTTTATTTTAAACGGCGCGGAAAACATTTTATTGTACATCTCTCTAGTCGAACGACTATTTAGATCTCCCCTCGTCAATCTTGTTGCCCGTTGCGCGTGTTTTATTTTCTCGTCGATGGGTGAGGCGGGTCCAGAAAAGCCGGAGGAGGCGAGAAAGCGTTAAACGATATCCGAGACGAGCCTACGAGCGTTTCCCTGATCCTATGATCCGTCTTCGAAAGGCTTCTTGATTTCTCGACCAGCCTCTCCGTGGGTACTTGGACGAGACGAGCAGGATCCGTGGACCGTAATAATCTCCACTCCAATAGAATTACCGACACCGAAAGAACCGCAAACGTTCCCTCTACCATATTGGTTCTTCGGAGGAGGAAGAATGGAGTAATCCAAGTGCAGAGAAGGTAGATCAGGGCGATCATAATATTTTAGCAATCGTAATACATTAGGATGAAATGGTTCCTTTTATTTCACATGAAAAATGTTGTGCACGATTGCCAGACCTGTACACCGTTTTCTTTAACGTTTCGTTATATTTCTTTAGGGTATTTAAAGTCTAGCAAAAATTCTGTAAAAATACATGGAGCTGGTTTTAGGTGTCTACTGCGAGATTCAAAAAGGTATTTGTTTTCAATTTTGTCGAGATCAGATAACTCGTTCAACTTTGGTTAAACTTAATTGTGTAGAATAACCGACACAGGACATTTAACCAATGGATTTTTATACACAAGAACAAGAAATATTTCAACTTCGTGGAAATTGGTGAACTCCAGTTACATGAACTATCCAATTATAAATGGAGCTCTACTGTATTCGAGACGACTACGATTTGGTTGGTCGTGGTGGTACCTTGTCGCAGGGCGCCTGCGGTCGGTGTCGGTCGATGGACGAGGAAGATTGTCAAGGGAATTCGGATAGGTGTCCAGGGTCGGCCGTTTAATCCGCGGTGGAGGCGAACGTTCCTCGTGGTGGCTCGTGTTCGTGGCTCTTGAATCCCGTGTTAACGAAAAAGGAGGACCGACGCGGGACAATCCGGTGCTTGGAACCGGATTTCGGGATTAGAATCGGTCGGTTCTTCTGCGAACCCTTATTCGTTTATGCAGCGGAGGGCGACGGAGATCTCGCCTCGCCTCGTCACGTCTCGACGAGGCTGGGCCACGAAGAACCGCGACAATGGGTAACAATGGAGGTAGGATCGGTGAGGCCCCGTCCGCTGGGCCCGAAATCACGATCCATTCGTTTCGCCTCGAAGGGGGAGGAAGTATATTTCATTGGGAGACAGCGAGCAAACTGACAAAAGAACGAGGGCCGCGTTCTCTCGTGTCCTGACGCGAAACATCGTTACCACGATCGCCTCCGAACCTGCTCACTTTTTCTTCCTACTGCCGAGAACAGTGGATGAAAAATGGTCCACCCGGACTGCATTGCGTTCTATCGAAGGGGTACGTATAATAGCGATTCCTCGAGGTAAGGAATTGTCTCCACGATGGAAACGATCGTCACGTCGAATAATTATGAAACGAAGACCAACGGAGGAAAACTAATTATGTCTACTAAAATGATTACCAGGGTAACTTGTTTTTCACCTGACTCTCAAACTGAACACGTTAAACTTCAAAATACATATTTTTGCCGAATTTTTAAACCGCTATCAATGCCCCTAGGACTTCCGTAAACTACAATCACAATTTTCCTAATTTTTTTATTTTAACTCCCTAGATCTATTTCTGTAGAAACAGCCATACTCAAAGTGTGCCACTTCATACTCCAGCCATACTCCAAGCGTAAAGAATAAACACAAAAGCTGGTTCTGGCTTATTTTAGGGCACCATAAAATATTGAATTCAATAAGTTCGAAGGCCACCGGGTGTATGACACCATCGAAACCGTCTTCGCTCTACGAAAACGTCGAGGGTTAAATAAGTCGGTCAGTGAGTGAGCCGCGATGGTTCCTGCGGCCGATCGCAACCGACGACGCATTTCACGATACGTGTACGGTATTACGATAATTATGCAGCCTCTTTATCTTATCCCCCATAGTTCTCCTTGAGTAAGCACATTTATGGCGCCTCCGGCAGCCCGACCGACCTCGAGTTCGCTCTGCTCGCGCGAGCGATAATTGCTACTCGCGAGCGCGACTCTAATTGCACGTATGCGTACGCGATAACGCGTCGGACCCGCGGAGATGAGAGACGACGACCACTTTCTACTTTTGTCCGAGGCGCAATTTTTTATCGAAATAGGGGGAATGTCGCAGCCGATAGCCATGCTCGTGCCGATAAAAAGTATTAGAGTTAGACGATCGAGAGGTCGCCGAGCTCGTCATCCATTGCTTTGTGGACACTCGGGGTCTAACGACTATTTGTCTACTAAATTGAGGTTTCGCCGTTAATTGCGGGAATTACAGTCCTTTCTGTTTGTAAAATTCAATTTGAGAACGATTCGAACGAGCTTTATCGCTCTGTTTTCTTTCCACTTTTCTAGGTTTCACCGTGTACAACATTTACTGTTATTTGTCTGTTTACCTGTTCTCGCTTACAAGAAGCCATCCCGCAGAACAAATGAGGTTAGCGAACTAGCCAGACGCTGTACAGTACTGTACACCCTAGAAAAGGACACGACGAGGCTCGGTCCATGATCAGATAATCCTCTGTAATCCTAGGCACTGAACTACCTGGCTGCATTGTACCTACGCGCACCTGAGAAGTTAAGCCGAAAAGCACGTTGAATAATCACGCCATCCACTTAAGACTCCATTTAAGGGTTCCGATTCGATGGGTTACGAGTAGACTGTGGATCGTTATGCAAAATAAAACCTTTGCGAACGTGCCTACAAAAATTGAACCTAAATAGGAATTTATTTTATTCTGCAAATATTATAACTTGAACTTTGCTTTCAATCTTTTTTTATATTCTTGCATATTGTTTTGAATTCGTAGTTTCTTGCACATTCAAATTTCCTATAAATGCATAAAGATCCGCAGTCTACTTGTGAGTCATTCTCGTGATCCTGGTTTGGGGAATAAATGATCGTATTCAAATATGGATTTATTGTATTATTCGCGATTTACCTACCTAAGAGAATCTTAAGAGAATCTTAAGAGAATCCTAAGAGAGTCTCTTAAGAGAATCTTAAGAGAATTAGAGGGGTCAGGTATGTAATTTTAAGGAATAAAGAAGTCTCGATTTTTCAACGAAACAAACCATTACCCTGACGTTGAAACGAACGGCTGGGAACGGTTCGAGTTCTTCCCTTAATTTTCCTTTATCGGGCACGTCGATCGTCGATGAATAAATTCATCTCTGGATATTCTAGTCGGGATAATCGCGAGGTGGGCAACTGGATTGTATCCGGTGGAAGGAATAATCACGGTAATTAATGTTAATTGCCGCGATCAACGCGTTACCGTTGCGTCTCGCTTATTGCCGTCTACGCGATCATCTGCGTGCACCGGAGCGCATAAGTTTACTCGACTCGGAGCCAATTAACGAGACGATGCTGCTACTATTTCTAGCAATTAGCAATCGGCCGTTAGTCAGCGAACAGTCCTTTGTCTACCTCGCCTCCGCTCATCTGTATTCTTATCTCGCGATCACCACGGAGACACATCGAACGTTCTGGAAAAGAAAATCCTGCTGGCGCGTGTGTTCAAACAAAAAATAACGTCTTAGAATTCGCGTTCTCGATATCAACTGCCAAAGAAGACTTTATTCTTCGGCAATTCGGCAGACCTTCCCTCGAGGGACGTTGTCCTCGAGGGATAAATCAATCTATCTGACCATCTACTTTTTTTTTTTTTCCGGAAACCGTAAAAAGTTATCCGCGAAACGACGGGAGTGTACGTTGCTGGCGGAATGTAAAAAGTAACAGCCACAGAGCAGCCACTGTGGATCGTAATCGAATGCCCATTACGGAGCCAGTTCCCTTGCCTCGACAAAGGCATATTGTCCACGAGAGAATCGGCCGAGGCTTCGAGCGATTCCTGATTTGTCGAATCGTCTTCGTGGCGACCATTTCGAGACGCCAGCCCCTACACTGGGTCGCCATCGGGTTCGGGCGTTGTTCGAATAAAATATCGAATAAAAATCAAGTAAAAGATCCGAATAAAACGACAAGATATTCGAGAAACGCCGATCGTTTTTTATTCGAATAAACTGACGCGATAAACTGACTTTTATGGAATCGCATCGTTCGTTTAACGTCAACTTCTCTATATGCGGAACATGCGAGCGATCTCTCCTGTTCATCGAGCCGTGCGCTGGATCTCCGCGAGACGAGTAGCGTCGCTCGACTTTCTACGAATCTATCGACGTTGCGCTGAATCAAAGATCGAACATGGGTCCTGGAAGACGTAGGGATATTCGCGGATATTCTCTTTCGATTGGAAACACGCACAAAAATCGCTAAATAAACACAGCGAAAAATTACGTGGAGAATCGGAGAATCGTGTGTATCGAGATTAACGAAAGAAATATTAGGTGGACTGGAAAATAATGTCGTTTCTGGAAATCTCAATACCTATTTATCATCAGCTCAATGATTTTTATGAATTGAATTGAAGATTTGAATCGAAAATTTGCACACTAGTTGACATAGGTCTGTTGATTGACAGTTGCTTAAAAGTGGATACTTGTTAAATACCGATACTGATTGAATTTGCTTGAATCTAATGTAAAAGAAAATGACATTACTTTTCGATCCCTCTAATGATACATGATAGAAATTTCTATAGCGAAAATGATTTGTTTCAGCCATTCGTCATCTTGCCGGCGTTATCTTACCCCGCTTTCGCCTACCTGATTTTTGTTTAAAAGATGCGAGGCGATGGGAGGAGAAGGAAGAAGATGGAATCGTGGTGAAAAAAAAGAAGGAGAAACGGAGAGAAAGGCGGTGCCGTGCGTCTCGAAAGTGGTGCATTCGCACTTGAGCGGCGCCGTTTTGGCGATCTAGGCGATCGGTCGGAGCGGAGCGGGTACACGTACGCCACGGGGGCGCGCATCACGCTGCGCTTTAAAACATTAACACGCCGAGCGTACTTTTACGCGCGACCGTTCCTAACTGGCTTTCGTATGCGTTCGTGCGCTTAGCGGTGCCGCCGCGCTTCGTTACATTCTCCGCCGGTGCTGCTATCGATATCGGATTACCGGTTAATTGCTAACGTAGCGTGTTCTCGCCCGGGGAGATCGCTGCACCCGAGCTTTGCGCCTCGAAACGCCTCGCGCTCGCTCCCAACCGCTCCCGCGTTCCACGAACTCGACACGGTAATATTCGTATCGGGCTACTGGACATTATCGCGACCCTTAAACGACACCCGAACGCTATCATCGAAGCACCGTCGCTTTATTAGAATTTGTCCAAGGGTACGCTGAATTACCTCTTTGGGATTAGATGGGTCGAAAACTATACCCCCTTGAATATTTGATTTAAAACTTTGATGTCTTTAAAAAAAGATATCGATGCCCTCTTAACGCGTTGAAACTCCCGATTAGTGACCTCCGTAGAACTGGTGCACCTAATTTGCATTTTATATGCAATCCTGTTTCGAAACGAACGGTTCTGGATAGGGACAAGTCCTTCCGTCGCGCAAGGTATCGGCGGCGCGAACTCGTCTCGCGTTCGAATTCCATCGGAGAGGAGCGAGATCGTTTGGTCTCGACGTCATCGCGGGAAAAAGAATGATTCGATTGGATGTTTGGACGATCGGCTCGGTTTCTCGAACCGCTAGCCGCGTTCGCCCGGTTCGTCGAAGAAAAAGATTCAAGATTCTAGCCGGGTTCTAGTTTCCGTGGTGACGCGCCACGCATAGACATTCGCGCCTTTCCAAGGAGCCGCTCTCCTCCGACCCTCCCTATGGCTTCTCTTGGCTCGTTCTGGAGCATCGGTGCCTATGAGCGTGCTCGACAAGCACGAGAAGAAGAGAGCGAGAGATGGAGGGAGAAAGATCTCCGGGACCGTGGTCGTCGCGGCACAGTGGCGCCCGTAGGGCGCCGTCGCACACTCCCCGCTAGCTGCGCTGACGAGCCAGGGATGTAGCCACGAACCGATTCGAAAGCTTCTCCGCGCTAGACGCCGACTGTTTACTAAATACCTCGACCATTTAAAGAACACTACTAAAGTAACAGGTCCAGGCCACCTGTTGACAATTTGTAGAGCAAACAAATCCTATGTCCCATCTCTGAACCACTACCAGAACCGAAGGCATGTACTCGCTTGAACAGGTATTCAAACAGGTCTTTGTCAAACGAGTAAGTTACACATCTCGTTTTACAATTCCAATTTAAATTTGTATACAACCAATACCAACTAAAAGATTGCGTATCCCTTATTCCTTGTCCCAAATTTCTATCTAAACACGATTCCAACTCCACAGTATTCTAACTCAGGGATCTACGAATCCTTAATGCGACCCTGAGCGCCAGTCAGTTCCCGTTTAATTACAAATCGAACACGTCGATTTTGTGAACGCGATAGTTTCTTAAGGTCGCAATACCGAAGACGACGCGACAAAGTTGAAGGAATGCACCGACGGATCGTTAGACAAGGATAGATTGTTACCGTGTACAACGAGGGTTAGGTACATCTCTTTTTAGCGCAAGAATTTTGCATAACGCCAAACGATAGTCCGCATCTGGTACGTCGAGTGTTCCGCCAACTTGAACGTTAACATGATCAGCGAATCTGGCCGAGCTGTTCGCTACAATTTTTCCACGTTGCAATTCCCCGCCCACTTTACCGCATACGGTCTGCAGGTATGTTACTGCGGACGGTTGCAGGGAAACTGGGACCAAGGGTTGCACATTAGAGCCGCACACTGCGCGTGTCTCGGCGTGGGTTTACAATGCGTCGATCGCTGCCCGTGAAGAAAAAAATAAAACGCTAGAAACGCACGTGGTCGCCAGAGACCCGGAAGGACCAGAGAAACTACAAATTCGAAACAGTCGAGTCATAAATTCTACTTCCTCGGTTGTTACCGAATACGACGGAGGGAGAGTATCGCTATCTGTACGAATTTAAACTCACCAGTTTTGTTTTTCTCGACGTTTGAAAAGCCTCGTGTCTAAAAATGCAGGACAAAATTAGGACAGGACAATTAGGACATTGTATACGAGTCGATGCTTGTATGTATACATATACGTACATTGGCCTCTGCAGTCATTCTGCGATTCAATTTTGTTTAGACTTGATATTCTTGATTAGAAGTCTCAATGACTAAAAGCGAGAAAATTTCATATCTCGACAGGGAAAGTTGTGCAACCATCTTTTCTCGTCGGAATGCTTATCGTATGCGTTCATATCGCGAAGGCAGCCTTCGAAGAGATAGCGTTTCGTTCATCAGTTGTTCGTATCGTTCAGACTTTGCGTTCATCTCGATCATTGTTCGATCGGGGTACCGTGATTCGAAGATACGCAGTTGATACGTGCCGTGTCACGCGTTCCATCGCTCTCGAACCCGCGGAAGCGAGGTAGGGCGTCGTTGTCGGGGGGCCGAAGTAACACGAGCGTTTCCCCCACTGCGCGGACAGACCCCACTTTGCACAGCCGAAGATACCCGAAGCCGAGCGGCCTGCGCTCTGCGGCCGACGCTGGCTGCTCTACGTCACAGTGAAGTATGTGCTCTCGAGTGTAGAAAATGGCTGCGCTCTCCGCTACCCCGGGTCGGCGCGGATGTAAATACGGCCTGTGGATCGGCTTGGTAGTGTTTATCGCGAGATTCGTTGGTGGTGAGTAAATCTGTGCTGGGCTTTGTATCACGGACGTGTGTGCGCGCGTGTGTCCTACGAAAAGTGGCAAACGCACGACGTGTACAGTGCACGAGAATCGATCGGATGCGGATTCTCGACCCGCGAGAACGATTGGTGTCTGCTGCCGACTGCTCTGTTCGCCTTCTGCCACACAGATGTGTTGCCCCGCTGATCTCTCTTTCTCGCTCTGTCTCCGTCGCTCTTCCTCTCGGCGTGTCGTCGACAAACACGCACGGTTCTCGGACGTTTTATGAAACGATCGTCATCTGACGCGACCTCGATCGCCACTTTGACTTTTTATCACGATCTCGAGGATACCCGCGGCGAACAACGAACCGACCAGTGATCCTTCCGTGTGACACTTTCGTCAAATCCGCGTAATCGCTATCGTCGTCGTCCTTGCTCCGTAGTTTCGTGTTCCCCTGTACTCGTACGCGACGATGTTTCCGTTGCCTTAAAGTCGGTACATTCTCGCGAAAGGAATCCCTGTGCCAAAGGCACGCACGTTCTTTTTTACCCTCGACTCGAAGAGGAGCGAACGATAGACAGAAGGGAGAGCAAGAACGACGGAAAGAGAAGGACGAAGAGGTTAGGCGTTAAGGTTAGGGACTGAAATACCAGTGGTGCGAGAGTCTCGCCGCTTTTGATGCCTCGACCTTTTTCCGCTTTTCTTCCTCTTTTTTCCGACGCGACTCGTGCTGTCGTTTCACGTGCTACTATCCTAGCGTGTTTCTATATATCCGTCTCCGTTGTGGCTTCTCTACGGATTAATTTTAGCGTCGCTGAAAGTTGCTTCGTCGAAAACAACCCATCTCTCGATCGAACTCGTGCAGTTTCCCTTAGCACCCTCGTACGGTATCGTTTTCAAGCAATTTATACACGTACCGTATATAAATACCATTTGTGCATCGAGAACAGAAAGTAACAACTGGGTTAACGAATTCTTTCTTTCGCTCTCGATCCGCCTTATCCAAACACGGTCAATTCCCTCCTCTTTTCTCCCTGCTTCCCGTTTTTCTTCTCGTGGACTGACGAGGACATTGCGTGTATCGGGTGTAAAGCATAATTTTGCACGTTTTATCCGAGTAACGAGTAGCGAACGCAATTCGTCTACTTCTCTCGTTCGTTATCAAGGTACACGTTTGCCTTTAATCTTTATCATTAAATATAGCTTTCGTATGCGTCGCGAAGTAAGCGTGCGCAGAACGAAGCTCGTTTGTAATTTCTGATTTTATCAACATCAGCGTCCCTCGTCCTCTAGATGAGAATTTCCCGAGAGAATCACGTCGAGTGACAGCAGGATTGGATTACCGTCGACTGATTGTGCTTCCACGAAAACCATACTCATAACATCGTTACGCGTACGCGCAAAGCTGTTTTCAGCGCTCTTCTCGGATGCGTTATTCATCGCGCGCAAATGCAGCATGCAATTACGCTTGGTCCGCCGGCTAGAAGCGTAACGTCACGTGCCGCCGGTAGAATTTCAAATCGACGAACCCATGCTTCCAAATTTTCACAACGTTCGAGGCTCGAATAAAGGATTCCGCGGAGCTTGAGATTTCGACGAGTTAATTGGAACGCACAAGCGGCGCTGTTGCGTTTTTCTCCTCTTTCCCTTAATGTTGTTCGGTTTCGAGCGTAGACGCCCGATATCGGTGTTGACTTTTATCGGGTTAGAAATACAATCCGTGAAAACGTCACGCTTTCCCCGTCGGACGAATAGCAAATACCGATAACGCGATAATGGAAACGACCGACGTCGAGCGAAAAACAATGTGCCGCGAAGGACACCCGGTACATCACGTGTCAACGCGCCCTTATAGGACAAAAAAGCCCGCGAAATCCTCCCACTCGATGTTTACGCAGTCACTCGCTGGTCAATACCTCTGTTCGCACGCGATTCTACTTCTATATGTAATATTTCTTCCTTTCTTTCTCGTTTCGTGCTCGCACGAAATACTTGTGCGCTATTTTTCGTTGATCCCGTTCGCAGGCTGACCTTAAGGGGTTGCTTCACGCCACCCGTGCGCGGTCTCTGAACGAATTTTTAACGGCGATACCGCACGCCTGGATCGCATGAATATTTATTTCTTCGTGTAACAACGATACGAATACGTAATAATATGTTTTTTGATAAAATAGCTTTCGGTGACATCATTTTACGTCCTATCTGTTTGGTAACGGGCTTCAATTATAGCCAGATTATCTGGTTTTAAAAGAGGATTATTGATTTGTTTCTGTTTACATTTGACTCGAGAAAACAAAATGGCGCACGACGTACCCCGACGACCTTGATTTCGATAATGCTTGAAAATCCAGACATGAGCAGCACGGAGTTGGCCGCTTTTTTACTCGACCAACAAATGATAAATAATGCATAGGACGGAGCGACTGTTTGAAATAAGCTATTACTTTCCGTATCAAATAATACTTCGACTCGAACGTTATCGTGTTTCAGTGACGGAAGTAATGATTCATATGAAGTAGCGGATTATTTATAAATCGTATCACTGGGAAAACGCATTGTCCGTGAAACGAAAATTACAAAATATTAAATTGTTAGAAATGTTAAATGTCCAATGTTATCGGTAATCGTGCGCAGAATCAATGATTACACCGGAGGAATTGTTTCCGCAGTCTTCTCGCGGATGCGCTCGCGCTTGGATAATCTTTTTTTTTTCTTTTTTTTTATTTCAAAGCTAACAGAAGGTCGTTTTCACTCCAGGGTCTGTTCTTCCCATACACATTTTGCGCCTTCGTGATCTATGTTCGATTATCTTGAAATAACACGTCTTTGCTGAATATTCGTTTCATTAATTCAGTTTGCGTCACGATAAATAAAACTTGAACCGTGCCGTGGTGCTGCATATTACGTATGTCGCCATAATGGCGTCAGTGAAGTGCAAAGGGTTAAGAAAGCATGTCAGAAACTCCAGTCAGGCGTGTCAACAATTGCGTATAGACTATCACTTCGGATGTCATTTTTAATAACACTGCGATTGGAGTCCACGAGAACAAAGAATAAAGTATTAGGTTGTCCCAAAAGTTTCTTTCGCTTTCTTAATAAGTAATACATGCACAACATGTTACGTTTTACGTTACATTACCGAATTGTGCACGATACATTTTGCTCAATTACTGTTACAACACGAATATCTATGAAATTAGATTGTCGATTTATATAAACACGACCACATCGAATAATTGAGTGCAACTCGCGAAAGAAACTTTCGGGACAACCTGATATATTATACCGTATAATTAACCCGAAATATTTGATTGTTACCAAGGAGGTCTTCTTTACGAATCGTTTGATTACCATGAATGATAGCTTTCTTCGGATTTGCTTCTCTATGCGTATTTCAAGAACTTATTGTTCGTGAAGGCATATTTATTCAGCGAAGAAATAACGTCCTTGATTCTTCGAGCCGAACAAAAAAAGTCACATCCTTGGTATATTAAAACTATAGAATATAGCTTTAACAGTCGACTCGGAAATGTTCGAACGAGTGTCGCGGAGGACTGGAGGAGCACAGTAAATTTTCATTGACCAAATTGCTGGATGGACAACTTGACAAATGCTCGAACACTTTGAAACAAGTGCCCCCCGTCAGCGTGTCGGTTCGAAGTGGTCGGTTAATTGGCGCGAACGCGAGCTGCTGCGATCAGGGAGGGCCGCGCTCTGCACTCGTCGTGGTTTTATTCGCGTTACGAGATAAGAACAGGTGTTCGCGGCCTGTTTCCCGAGATCCGAACGCCCTTCCCCCTCGGTCGTTGTGAAATTTAGATTTAATCGTCGGTGTACAAAGGGTGATTCGGATAATCACGATCGTCCATCCGTATTTATTACGAGAAACGTGTCTAAAGATCGAGGGAGGGACCCGATGACGAGCCACTCGTACGTAACTATACCGAAGAAAAAACCCAATTAACAGGGACGAATATATATATCGCGATACTAGGCATCGCTTTAATAGCAGTTTAGAGGGAACAAACCCGCGAATGGAACTAAGTTTTCAAACATGTTCCATCAAACGTTGATGATATATTTAAGAGATAATTTAAAGAACTTCTTGTCAAGAGTATAAATTCTTATAAAGATCGAGTGAGTGATTTTTCTTGGTAATTCGAGCAGTTTGTCATTTAAGAAAAAGAAACGGATTTTAATAAATGTTTTCAATCTTCGGCATGCTCGTCCTCGAATAAGGATCAATTTAAGCCCGGACAAAGTTTACTATTTACTATAACTTTATTTTCAAATTCATTTTATTATTATTAGTTTATTAGTAACTATAATTCTACATTTTTCTATAATTTAAAAACTGAGCCTGTTTCTGATAGAGCCAATCGTCGGTGATAGTAAATGCTAGAATCACATATTTCGTATTTCATGTCTTCTACCACCACATACAAACATACTAAAAGATACTCTGATCGTAAGCAATAGCAATTTTACTGTAAAAGCAAACGGTACACATACGTGAATATCCCTCGAGAGGTTAACGAAATTTTTGTTTGTCTTCGTGTAGTTTTATCATCGATACGCGAGAACGAGGTTCGCACGGAGCCGACGTCGATTCTCTCGAGGTTGTAGGTGTGGAACGCGGACCTATCGCTGATACTGCTCTCTGCCGCGCTGATAAAGACCGTGTCTGGTCGTAATGCCGCGGTCCCGCGATTCATTGAAACCTTCTCACGAGATTACGGGCACCGATTGTTTCGCGAAAGTCTCGCAAAGGGGACGGTTTGCCAAACAAAAAATTACCACTTGTGGTACACACGTCGCACACTAACGCACGTACGCTATTATTTCTTGTGAAAAGTAACTTCCTTCGATACCGACTCATGGAAACGTCGCCTTGTGACCTTGCCCTTGAAATATACCAATTGTGCAGAGTCTTCAATTACTTACCCCTGGAATAACGTGGAAATTGTACGAGGGGGATTTTTTTTTTTTTTTAAATAATTTGTATGTGATTACTAGTCCGGGTTGGTCTAAAATGATCCAGAGGTCATGAATAGGTCGTATTGTTTCTTGTGAAAAGTAACTTCCTTCGATACTGACTCATGGAAACGTCGCCTTGTGACCTTGCCCTTGAAATATATCAATTGTGCAGAGTCTTCAATTACTTACCCTTGGAATAACGTGAAGATTGCAGGATTTTTTCTTTTTAAATAATTTATATGCGATTATCAGTCCGGGTTGGTCTAAAATGATCCAGAGGTCGTGAAGAATTTGGCATAACAAAATACAGAGTACAAAGGTTACTCCGTTTACGTATTCCAAAATAATAATGATCGCGTGTCCTTCGTTGCACGCCAAGTGCAGCTGTAGATTTCTATCAACGATCGTTGGTGAGGCTTCTGTGACACGCCGCCGCCTCTGCATTGGACAATTTAATTCATTGACGGATCATCATCGATGGAAAAGTACACAGCGACCGCGTCGTTTTCGTTTAGTCCCGCGAGATACGCGAGGATAAAAGGGAACCGTTCTCGACGGGTTTCGCCTCTCTTGGAAGACGACGGATAAATCGTGCACCGGCGATTTCCTTGTACGGTGCGATCGACAGACACCGGAGTTGCGTGCCGCGGGCTAAGAAACTGGTAGGAAACTCGCGTACAATGCACGCTTTCGCAAAAGTTCGATTCAAGGTACGATTGTCGATTCTTATAAAAAGAAGAGAGGAAAAAGGAAACCATGGTTGAAAATATTAGGCGGTGAAACCAATTCTGTGCCTTTGTAATTCAATCATACATCATTTTTTAGTTCGAGTAGCCATGAATGTACCTACAGTGGTTGTAGAAAGTATTCGTACACCGATCAATTTCCAAAAAAAAAAAAAAAAACTGTGTACAATTGTAATTTATTAACTTATTTTTGATAAACAATGACATTCTATATATTCTCGGAAATCTCTAGAATAGCTAGATTACAAAAAAAAATAGCCATTTATGTAAGCTGCGAAATTAAGAAGAAAAAAAACAATTAATCGATAGAAATGTTGAAGCAATGGCAGCTTACGAGCGTAATTCTAGTGATAGAACAGTAGTTATTATTTTGAGATACGAGTGTGGTTCGCACATAGCCATAGTGGTTAGAGGGGGAACGACGAGAGGAATACGCGGAACGGGCTCGGAACGCATGAAGGATCGATCCGTCATCCAGATATTTGGAGATATAAATAGAGCGGTCACCGTAAAATAGACGCGAGAGAGTAATTCCGCGACGGACGATAAGCAGTTTCCCCAGCCGTTTCTGTCCCTTCACCTTTCTTCCTGTTTCTCCTTTCATCCCCTTTTTGTCTGGTCCGAGGAATTCAATCTAACCGAGCTCCTCGTAAAACTATCTTTTACCAGTTTTGTCGCCTCTCCGTAATAGCGCGCGTGTTCGTTTCGTTACTGCCAATGTGGTTTCAATTTCTTATCGAATCGTTTACTTCTCACGAGCATCTTGGCCGTTCCTGGCTTTCGTTAATTACTATTTACTATTTATAGAGAAACACGAACGTGGAAGCTGTAAATCTCGAAAGATTTCACGTTCTATCCCTCCCGGCACGCATCATAAACTTTGTACTCTTTGTTTACTGCTACGACGTGCCTCTCCGTCATTTTTGCGCGCGGTAGATAACCTTAAACTATATTTGCTCGTACGCGCGTATTTTCGTATATTGATTGCATCTGTAACGTGCTCTATCAGATCCGTGCATACAGTGCGTACGCATCTGTAAGCTTTTCTTTTGCTCTGTTTAATGGTCTCGTAGAAAACTTTGCGAAAAGTTGGAATTCCATATGAACGCAGTATAAGATCGCGGCTGCATTCTGAGGAAAATCCGTGACATATAATTGCGCGCCAGTTTCTAGACGCTTCAAAAATTGATCTGCATATCACCGACCCCGATCGCACTTTGCATTCGACTTTGCGATCGTGACGCATTAAGTGATCGACTCCCCTCTAATAAACTTAATTCATTGATGTTTCAGTAATTGATGTGCCTATGAATTCCTTTTGCTCCGAAGATAGTATGTACGTTGAACGTTTATTAAAAGCATTGTTTAATCATAAACTCGGGGGACGATAAAGATATACCGATCGTACGAAAGAAAGTTCGTGGGCTTAAAAGAAGACAATGAAATTGGTGCTTTTAGATTAACGTGTATCGCATGTATACGCAGCGAATTTCTGTTCTATTCGTTGCAAGGGGCGCACCTTCCTGTTATTTGTTGCAGCAGTTCGTATCGTAGGACGCAATGGCCGTCCGCCTACGCGACACGTAACTTGTCGAGCAACCTCCTCCCGAATCCGCCCAGTACGCTGGGCTTTCCCCACAGCATCAATTATCATTCAGTTACTTATCTCCTCTGGTTTTGCTTTGCTATCGTTCACCTAACCTCTCTCCGAGCGCCATTCTTTTTTACTGTTTTTGTTTACTTTTGTATAACCTCAAAGATGCGACACCGATCGTTCTATCTTATCGCCGAAACAATTATCCCATTAAAATCGAAGTAAAAACAAATGCCATTGTTCGAGTAACAATGTTTCTAAGCTTTTTCGAACGACATGTATAATTACAATGAGAGCAGGTGATTCGCGTATACCGTATTATTTCATTTGAAAAGGTGGCAGTACAAATTGTATGATTTATGTTTCAGCATTGGGAATTACTTGCTACTGCGAAGGACATTGTCCAGACGATCGACAGAATGGAACTTGCGAAGGAAGACCCGGTGGACATTGTTTCAGCGCGGTTGAAGAAGTTTGGGATTCCGAATTGAAAGAATTTGTGCCAGAATGGTCATTTGGTTGTTTACCACCAGACGAGCAAGGCTTTATGCAATGCAAAGGCTACCTTGTGCCGCATTTACAAGGGAAAAGTATAATATGTTGTAATAAGAGTGCGCTTTGTAACAAAGATTTGTTTCCTGAATATAAACCTCGACCTACTACACCTTCTGACCCTGTTGCTATCGCATCGGGTGCACCTCTTATAATATTGGCCACCATTTTGTCTGTATGCTTAATGATAATTTCAATAGCTATGGTGATCATATATCACAGATACAGAAGGAAAGAACGTGGTCCTTGCTTAATGCCTTCTCAGGGTACCCTCAAAGACTTTATCGATCAGAGCAGTGGCTCTGGATCAGGTTTACCCCTATTAGTACAACGAACTATAGCTAAACAATTAGCCTTATCTCAGTGTGTTGGAAAAGGTCGCTATGGCGAGGTATGGCTTGCGAGGTGGAGAGGAGAGAAGGTGGCTGTAAAAGTGTTCTTCACGCTGGAAGAAGCTTCATGGTTCAGGGAAACAGAGATTTATCAGACAGTATTGATGAGGCACGACAATATCTTAGGATTCATTGCTGCTGATATCAAAGGAACAGGATCTTGGACACAGATGTTATTAATCACAGACTATCACGAGAGAGGATCGCTGCACGACTACTTGCAAACTACTGTTCTGGATCATCCTAGTCTATTAGCGATTTCTCTTTCGATCGCCTCTGGAATTGCTCATCTCCATACAGAAATCTTTGGTACGCGTGGAAAGCCTGCTATAGCGCATAGAGATATCAAAAGTAGGAACATTTTAGTAAAGAGAAACGGTGAATGTGCAATCGCCGATTTCGGTTTGGCAGTGCGATATATAAGGTGTGTAGTAATAATATAATTGTACTATAATTCGCATTACGTGTTTTATAATTATATATTTTTGTTTATAGCGAAAGCGGAGAAATCAATATTGCCCTTAATACGCGAGTTGGTACTCGCCGATACATGGCTCCCGAAGTCTTGGATGAAACCTTGAATACATCTTCTTTCGATGCCTTTAAGATGGCGGATATGTATTCGGTAGGTCTTGTGCTTTGGGAAGCATGCAGAAGATGCGTCACAGGTGGTAAAAATTCGATGGTAGAACCGTATGCCTTACCTTATCACGACGTTGTTCCGAGTGACCCAGACTTTGAAGATATGCGGCTAGCAGTTTGTGTTAAACGGTTACGTCCGGTAATACCAGCACGATGGGAGAATGATCCAGTAAGCAAATTAACGATTTTTACATAAACATTTCTTCATATAATGATAATATTAAAATACTAATGTATCTTCTTGGTTACAGATCCTGTTTGCCCTAAGTAAACTTATGGCCGAGTGTTGGCACGCGAATCCTGCCGTTCGCTTAACAGCGCTACGTGTAAAAAAGACAATGTCGAAGCTACATATTGATAACGCCATCAAAATTGTGTAGTGGTTGACGACATTTCTCAAAACTGTTATTTTACTTCAAATAGTTAAAAAAAAAAATTCCCCTGTAAATATAGCCCTGGTGTATATAGGTTTATTGACAGACTGCAAGCCTGAAGACTGAGTACTAAGATTTACATATACTTGAAAACGTATGAATGTTGGAATTCGTATGATTAATGGATGATTAATGACGAGTCATGAAAGTAATTATGAATGAGTCCACGTTGTGTATGTATATTTTTTGTTTTTATGTGAAACGCGACAAAACGCGATAATGTCGATGTGTTTTGACGTGCTTCACTGTGTTGAAGTTTGTTGAGTATATAATCAGTGATGGCTATTACTTAGAGACGATGTCGTTTGGGGAAAAAAAAAAACTATTTCTGAGTTCTAGACGCGCCTGAGCTTAAAAAGAGACATTAAAGTAAATTTAGCAGACGGTAAAAGATGTTTCTAGAAAAGTAAAAGCCATTTTGATAATAGCATTTAAATTTAGCCTAACCTAATATTACGAGATTTTGATACTCATACGCATTGAAATCCTGTTGTTACGAAGCCATGCTAATTTACATTTATGTGTCTCTAAACTGTTTATCGTAAAAAATTACGATATCATAATACGCATACTATTTCAGTTATAAACTGAAACATTTGCAGGATATATACAGTTTTATATTGTTCAGAAATTCAGTACTATAAAGAAGATTCTTACACATAAGTATTCCAAATATTCTGTTATATTAGAATATCTCGGAATGCTAGATAAATTTCTCATGGATTTTTACGTATCATTTATTTAACTACCATCCTGTATATCCACCAATTTCGTTACGCTTATTTTTAAATCGGTTCTAAAGCGGGAAAAATTATTTTTTATCGAGGTTATTTTCATTTGTCATTGGCTCTTAAGTACTGTATCTCATATATGACCCTGTATTATCTGTACAGTATGTAATTTATGTTTCTATTTTGTACAAATGGGATATATTAAATATTTAGTTTAAGAACGATTTTAAGTACATTATCGATTGTCCAGATCATAAACATTTTTTTTAACAATACGACGACACTCTTGACAACACTTTTTACAGTCTGATAATTTTAATATGTTCCCAATTAAAATGTGAACGATATGTTTCGGCTTGTTGTTTTAAATAAATACTGATTAGGCATATCTATAAATCTTACGAGGGCTGTGGATTAAAATAATATCCACCAGAAAGTCTTAGAAAGTTGTTGTTACAATAGCAAATTATGCATCTGGGCTTTCGATCATTGGCTCGAGATCGTTATGTTACATACGACTTCTGTATATTATTTGACAGAGGTCACTGTTAAATAGTATCGTAGTTCTTCTTTAGGAAGATGAATTGTAATTACATTAAAAATTGTAGTTGATAGCTAGTTGATTGAAAATAATGAAATTTATATTTTTAACAAGTATTAAACATTATCATCTTTTTCCAGATATAGAATTTTATTTATCATTACATGTTGTAGGACATTATCCTTATTCGTTAAGCGATTATCTAAAAGTGATTAGGCACATGCTGTATACAATGCTGTTTGTACAAGATTTCTGCGAATATATGACAATATATACGTCGAGGGATCAATTACTCCTTACGTGCACTTTACTGCATATTATTCATACGAGAACAAAAAAATTAGCAGGTCGGATGAAAGCTTCACGAACTATAAATCGAAAATATCTAGACAGTATTACAATTCCTTTAATTATGAGATCGTACACACCATGACAAATATTTTTAACAAAATTAAGTTTGCAGCTTCATTTTAAAAATAAATTTACATTTCTGTAGAGGTTTCAAAAATTTGTGTACATTATGGGGATTATGGTTATGATTATGGATGAAGCAAGAAGGGAAGTGTCGTTTACCAAATGTATCGCTATATTCTCAATTTAAATGGTTTTTAAGTATAATTTCTTTTAATGTGTATGAATTTTTCTAAAAATTACAATGCAATTAAATTGTTTCTGAAATAGGACATGTTTTTTTTTTTAGTATCTGTTAGTACCTTTGATATCGGTGTACTAGGGTGTACCAAGCGACGATAGAGAAATTTCTCTTTCGTATGTTGGCGACACTGAGTTTTACGTCGGAAGGGACGCCGCTTTCTACTTCCCGGTCTGTTTCGGTTCGCCATTTTTTACTTCGGGAAGCGTGTGGTATCGTGTCGTGTTTTATCGCGTTCTTTTACGAAAATACTGACTTGGTAAGTGCTTAGATATCCCTTAAGTACTTTCTACTTAATCCATTATCGTTTAATAATAGCATGTGAGCATAAAATTGTATTTACATCTCAGTATTTGCGTGGATATAATAGCGTCGCATGAAGGATGCCGAAGGCACGCCATTTCGCGTCTCTCAAGTTCTTGAAAGCGTAATTTTTTCGATATTTTGTTTTGCTTTTAACAATACACGAAAATTGATCAATGCTTGACAATCGTTCACGCATAATATGTTAAATTATCGATACGTGTCATTGACCAACTAAATAATGTTTCGAGTCGCGTTATATACATCTTTTTTTCGTCGTACGTTGGCGATAGTACAAAGATTCGTTTCTATGCGTTACGATAATTTTCCACGCTAATTTTACTACGAGCAATTTTGGCAAACGGAATGCGAGAAATGCCGCAGTGAATTTATTTCGAAAACGTATACCAACGTATATCTGCAGATCTTTTAGTTATGCCATTTAGGCACTACGTATTCTAACAATATGCAATATTATATGTTAATAATATGCAATTTTGCGATGGTGTTGCATTCTCCCAATTATTTTTAGCTTGCGAGAGTACTTATATGTATAAGTAGAAATATTAATATTTCATAATTAATAGCTTAATTTCTCTACGAATTCCGTACTGTTCGTTTATTTTTTAGCGCATTTATTAATTTACATAGTGTCTCACGATTGCTTTGAACTTCACAAGCGTTAGTAGTTATGCAAGCACGGCAAAAGCCGGTTACCGGTGAGCTACAAGCAGTCAAACAGTTGATATATTCTTGAACTTTCTAACACAATAGTCTTGCATAAATGCTTTGCTCTAAGAATGGAAAGTAAGTCTATCCCGTCTAAAGAGCAATGAATATTTCTCATGTATAATTTCTATGGTATCTTCGCAGTAGTTGCAGAAATTTACGAAGAACATCGGTAAGGTTTGGTAAAACAATTTTCGCGTAAGTGCTACGTATGGAACACACTCTAGAAGTGCGTTAGCGATAGGTTTCTGAACGCTTCGTTTGGTTCGTTGTATCACGGTTTGCTAAATTAAATTTTAACCTCTCGAGTCAATTGTTTGTATATATAAAACAAATATTCAAATGTTTATCGAAATAGAAATGTAAATATTGTTGCATTAAAGTTAACACGTGCTCAAATGTATATACAACAAAAAGTATATCTCTAGAGTATATATGCTTCCTAGATTGGCCATGGATCTTTGAGGTA
Source organism: Hylaeus volcanicus (assembly GCF_026283585.1). Taxonomy (NCBI): domain Eukaryota; kingdom Metazoa; phylum Arthropoda; class Insecta; order Hymenoptera; family Colletidae; genus Hylaeus; species Hylaeus volcanicus. The sequence goes on along the minus strand of NC_071983.1, from coordinate 3,184,921 downwards.
GTTTTCGTTATCGCCGCTTGGTGGCGGTTGGTGTTCACGCGACTGCAATGTCGCCACCATCTCGAGCAAGCGAATGCGGCAAAGTAAGACGCCATTGCTAGATTGCGTTTTCTTGTGTAAAGTCGTGCGTGTGTCCCCGACATCGGCGTCGGTTAAAAATCGTTGATTGATACACTGTTCCGTATAGTAACCTTTGGTGAGTGCTACAAAGAGCGCAACGTGTGTGACCGTAAAGAGTGCGGGTATCGATCGAGAGGAAAACTTAATTATACACGCTTCGTAAAATTCGTGCGCCATTTCGACAAGGTCGGTACGCTCTCTGTACTGCGTACTTTCACGGCGTACCAAATATTCACGATTTCGTTAGGTCCTGATCGTCCTGTTCGAGCAAAAATGATAAAATTCGTGTTTCGTAGCTATTTGAAACCACGCGAACAGTTTCTTTCGTTTTCGGTTAAGCACGGGGATTGAATATTCGGGCGAAATCCACGACCTTCGAAATTCGAAAACTTAGATCGTTAGCAAAATGGTGGAAGGAAGCACTAGAGGGGGAATCTAAACAATCGCCGCGTCGCCATCGAACATCCTTTGCGACATTTTCGTAGTTCAGACCCGGTTTAGGTCGCGTTGTTACGTGTAAAGTTAAAAAGATTAGATAATACACGTGGATATTGCGTTTCGATGCGGAAAGGGTGCTTTATGGTGTAACGGTCTAACTTTTAACGCGGATTACTTTTGGACTCTTCGGAGTGGCGTAGTAATATGTGCACAGTATAGTTACGAGACACGTATTTTGTCCTTTATTAAACGTATTATAATCGATTTAAAAAATGTATTATAGGGAGATTTAATAGAAAATAACAGAAACTTGTAGAGAAATCATAAACGTTGCGAAGCGTCGCTGCATATGTTTTCTACCATGACGCGTAACTCTGTCGAAGACGTTGCATTAATGAATAAGAAATAATATTCGAACTATTTTCTTTTTTTCGGAACTAGGTTCTAGAACGAGCCGAAAATGCCGGGTTTTAGTAGTGTTGGCACGTTTAAAATCTTCATCGGTAATTTAGCCGACAAGACATCAAACGCTGACATTAAACCGTTATTTGAGAAATACGGAAAGGTCGTAGAGTGCGACGTGGTGAAAAATTATGGATTTGTGGTAAGTCTTTTTTATTTCTTCGATGTTTACGGGCCAGTACTATTGTTTTAAATGTATCGTTGGGATGGCGACGGGGGGGGGGGGGGGGGGTGCATATTTTTATTTGGAATCTTTGTAACGTTTGCTCGTTCTGATACAACAATTGTATTGTTTCCAACAGCATATGGAGAACGAGGAGGCAGGGAGAAATGCGATACAGAATTTGAATGGACATATAGTTCATAGTCAGCCGATCAAGTGCGAGGCTGCAAAGAGTCGCAAGGGTCCCAACACTCCTACGACCAAAATATTTGTCGGCAACCTTACAGACAACACCAAAGCGCCACAAGTGCGCGAACTTTTCGCCAAATACGGCACAGTTGTAGAGTGCGATATCGTAAGAAATTATGGATTCGTCCATCTAGAAGCAACAGGTGACGTCAACGACGCCATCAAGGAGCTGAACGGACAGATGGTCGATGGACAGCCGATGAAGGTTCAAATCTCCACGAGCAGAGTACGACAGAGGCCAGGAATGGGTGATCCTGAGCAATGCTATCGATGCGGTCGCGGCGGCCATTGGTCCAAGGAATGCCCGAAAGGAGGAATGGGAGGAGGACCGGATAGGAACGGATACAGAGACCGAATGTTTGGACGCGACCCGTACCCTCCACCGCCGCCACCACCGTTCCTTCGGGACCGGTTGATGGGTGGTGGCCGCTTTGGAGTAAGTAGCATCCTTTCATTAATTGTTTGAAATATCGTTCGATACGAGAACACTAGCGAACGTTGGTTGAAACAGATTATTCATACCATCGCGTTGGTTTGTTTGTTAACAGGATTACGAAAGCTACTACGACAGGAGGGGCTTCGAGGACACCAGGGACCTCTACGAGAGGCGGTTTACGGGTATGACAGGGCCCTGTGACATGGGAAGTTCCATGTGCGGGCTTGACTTTCCACCAATGACAATGCCACCTCTACCCCCAAGACGAGACCCAATGCCTCCTATGCCTCCTCTAGGTATGGGATCCATGCGCGACACTGGCTTCTCCCGTGGTAACGAGTACGGAATGTTCAGCCGCCGATCACCCCCTCCGAGTGGCAACAACGGCCGGTTCAGGTGAGTAGAACCATCGTACCGACTGCCCATTCGTCCGACTTAACATTGTGAACGTTCCAGGCTGGATTAACAGCTCATGCGAATTGGGGTTCGGTGATTCGTCGACATACTTACTATTCTATATCGTATATTCTTCGTTTTTCTTACAAATTATCGATCTTCTTTTTCCATGTCTTGCTCTTGCTCTCAAAATTTTGATCGTTCTTATCGGCAACAGGGCGCGATGATCATTTTGTTTTTTTTTTAACGTAGAGACATCATCACCCTTTTATTGCATTTGGTTCTTTGGTCTAAAAGTTGATCCGTTATTACATCTCCGTTATATTTCCCTACCTATTTGATAATATTGCGCGCGTATCGTTTTTTATTTTCTTTGTTCCGTTGCTTTACTTTGGATCACGGTAAATCAATTCTAAAAGCATTAAGTACGAGTGTCGACCCGATGCCCACATGAGTGCAGAGTCTGCATAGTACAAATGTTATTATATGACGCTTGGACGTTTCTGTACATTCTAAATTTCAGTGCACCTCAGGCTGCGTACCATCTTTGTCCATGAATGCGGGCAACCCTAGAGAGACAGTCCCGGGCCAACGTACAAGTCGTGCAAGAGTAAGTCTTTGACCACTTTTGTTAGCGAGTAGTCATGCCTCGTTCTTGTCGCTGGCGCGTTTGTACATCGGGCCGCTTCCAATTTCACCGCGGTTGTCAACCGAAAAGAATGACGGATAAAAAAAAAAGAGAGCGAGAGAGAGAGAGAGAAACGAAAAAAGATATCCGGGTCTCGACTGATCGTACCTTGAACATGTCGACTGCTCTTCTAGGGATGTCCCTGTTCATAGACTCTCTTGATCCATGGCGTTAACTGCGAGATTGGCCTGTATGTCTCTTATGAATCCTTTGTGTTTCAAGCGCTCCCTATTACGTACATCACTCAACCGGGAGTGGCGCGGAGGCCTGGGATGAAGAAACGTTCCTAAGGAATGCGAACTAGATTTCTTGATCGCACTACCGCGAGCCAGGATGCGATCTACAATTTTAACGAACTCTCGTACCGCTGTAGATAGAAAAAAAAAAAAAGGGCTGGCGCGATTTTCAGGAACGGCGCCTATCGATTGTCTTTGAAACGTCTCGTAAGTAGAAACCAGCTCTCCAGACGAATTGGACAGTAAGTTTTTGTACATCGGCGTTTCTAATAGTTCTTAAGGCCAGTTTCATAGACACGCTTTGTTATATAAAATTTGCAAGAACAAAAAACGGCCCGTTTTTTTCGTGTATTAGTTTTCGGTGTACTTGACTCGGGACAAATATCCTAGATCACGATTATATATATATTTTTTTTTCTTTTTTGTCTACAAGTAAACACGTAAATATATATATAATTTAGTATATAAAGAACATCTCGGGAGTTCCATCGCGTATAGCGGTTCAGAAGAGATACTTTCCAAAGTTGTACACACGAACAAAAGAAACGGGTGGTACGACGCTCACGTGTGTTTAAGTATTGCTTCAAATCGTCGATTAAAGATCTCATTTGGTTCGTTGGTAATTTGTTTCGATGCTGTTACTGACAAAGAATTTTTATCGTTCTTTTACGTTATTGGCTGTAAGATACGATCGTTGCTTTTCTTTTTCTCCTTTTAATTGTGTGTGATTGTATCGAACCACCGTTTATGCAATCAGAAATTTCAATGTCGTTTGGTAAATCGAGCGCGATTGCGTTGATTTGGTTTAAAGTGCGCTTCAAGTTCTAAGATGTTTATTTTGTCACGGAAGTTTCATGAAACCGGCCCCATATAGACAAAAACTAAAAAAAAAAGAAGAAGAAAAGAAAAAAGAAAAAAATCCTAACGCAAAGACAAAGGATGCGAGGCGATGTCGCACAAAACTTAGTACGAACACGCGATTGCTATACATGCACCGAAATTACGATCCATAGTTCTTGAAGCTGACTTCTACTCGCGAGGTTCAAAGCTTTTCATGTATGTAAATCCACTCGCAAAAAACTTTCAAATAGAGAAACAGTTGATTGAACTTCTCAATCGTTCTGAATACTTTGAGTTTGTTGTTGCACGTTACCTTATTTATCCTACATGTTCCCAGCCTGGGCTGCAAACGGCTCGTTCACGAATTTGTAACTTTTTGAAAGTCGCATGGGTTAAAAATCCAGTCTAACGCTGCCTGCCTCATATGACTGGGCAAAAAAAAAAAAAAAAAGAAACGAAACGAAAAGAAAAACAAATCTCATATTCGACCAAACGCCTACGTATCTTGTACATTACACGCGTGTATTTATTAATTCGACCACAAATTTCTAACGATTGTACCTCGTATCAAATAAAGTGGATGGGGGAATACTCGTCGCTGCTTTGCATTCAAATTCTCTAGGTGTAATTTAACCATAGGCAACCATGCAGGATAATGGTAGTTTGATTTATATATCGATAGAAGGAGTCCAACGGACGATTCTCGATTCATACGTTCAGAATGTTTCATTTCGGTTTCCTATGAATGGGCCACCGCATACGCCTGTTTCGTTGACATTCGAACATTCGAGGTTTGTACAGGTACTTCGTGTTACAGCGGTATCGTTCTTCGCTGACACACACTCTCCCGTTTCAGTAGCGTGTATCGATGGTTTGGTAGCGTCTTCTAGCGTATAGATTTGCCACGCACACTGCTTGCGACGATGTTTTTCTAGGTATACGGCGCCGTGAAACGGCTGCTGAATCGTAAGGGACACGGGGAAACGTAGCGCATCGTTGTATGGATGTTTAGAAGTACGATGGGTCGTCTGAAAGGGAAAGTAATCCTTGTACAAAATCTATTCGAAGGGATTGTTAACTCGTATCTCTCGCCAAATCGGCAAACTGTTTCGTGCACCGCTTACGCAGGTATATACACCGTATCGCAGCAGCTTGTTTCTCAATTCCCGACCATTCTTAACAGTCATATTAGGCAGCACGCGGTATCATGTGTAATCTTGCACGTTGAAAATACAGGGACTAATTCACAAAGTTAAGCCTTGGACAAGGGAGCAAGTATGGTATATGTTGATCTGACCATTCGTAGACTCGATTATTTATTATACCGCTGTTTATAGTAGAGGCATGTACGAGGACTTCAGCCGAGATTCATTTGAAGAGCGTAGGTAAGTAGACGTGCCGATGGGTCACACACCAGCCCAAATCGTTGAAACGTTTACTCCGGTGTACGACTGTCAATTGTTCGGTTATTAACCATCTTTGGCCCTCTTCTTTGCGTTACGTCGCGCTGCCTGAATCGTCTCTGTATTCCCTTCGAGAGAGTCACTCGACCAGGTTTCGACGTATAAATCGGTAATTGAATCGTAAAAAGTATAATTATTTACGGGATTCGCTGTCCAACGATTGCGTTCGCGTAGAGCGCGGGGACTCTGTCTCGATCGGAACATTGCCGATACAGCGACTCGTTTCGTAAGGAAGGGAGCGACCGCGATTTTGTGATGTACTCGCGAAAAAAAATTGTCCTTATCGTTGTCGGCGAGAAAATAGTAACGTTAGCGAGAAAAACGAGGAAGAACGTACTCTCCGTGGTTAAGAAAGCAAGTTTTACCACCCGACCTTTGTTGCTTATCTCCTATTAACAATTCTCCTCTCGAACCACCTTCCCTCCTCCAATTTCTCGAACCAACCCTTGTACCTTGGTACACGACTCACACCACATACAATTCTCTCCGTTTGTCGATACAGTATAATTTTATTTCTTTTTCACAGTGCCACCCTTGTCTACTTACCTATCCGCCCTCTTTGTGTCTCACAAGTTGCTCCTCTCTCTTAGTCCGTGTATTAAAATCGTTCTGTCTCGACCTCGTGTAACTGACGTGGCTGCTTCATTTTGGTTACCAGACCGGGATTACGAGGGCCATCGCCGTCGCGCCGGTTCGCACCATACTAAATCGTCGCGTCGGGCTCGCTCGGATCGGTCTGTCGGTCTGTCTGTCGTCTGTCGGGTCTGTCTGTCGCTAGCAGGAAGCCTCGGGACCGAGATACTCTTGGCCGTCTGTCGATCTGCACGCGCGAAGATCTACTATAATCGGCTGACTCTAACAGAAAAAAAAAACAAAAAAAAAAACACATGTACCAATCCCTCGCCGTCAGTGCGCATATTTTGACGAGAAAAAAAAAAAGAAAGAAAAGAAAACAAAAAAAAACAAACAAAAAAAAATACCACGAAAAGAAACAAACAAAAAAATCCGAAAAAGCCAGACGAGAAAATTAAGCAGCAAACAGAAAACACGAGCCGGATTTTCGTCGAATCTTGCTAGACCTTATCTCACACACGTTTCCCCTCTTCACTCCGGTCCGGTTCTCCCTTGTTCCACGAAGATATATGCACGTCGCTTATTATATTCGTTCCCCGTCGTGTTAGACAGACTTTCCGTAATTTAACCTCGTAATCGACGAGACACCGCCGTTTAATCGTATGTAGGCGTTTTCTTCGATGTAAGAAGATGATGACGACGATATATAGCATCCTCCTACCGAGTGAATCTTTCGAACCCTGTTTACTCGTCATCAAAATATATATATATATGTAATCGCGTGTCGATTCACGGCGGTCAGTTTTCCACCGCGAAACGACAACCGTCGTTTCTCTCGTTTAGAAGGTAATCGAGGAATGTAAAGAGCTCGAAGAACGTTTTGGTAGGACGATGCTTGGCGACGCTAAACAACACAACACCGCGTCGACGATTTTTTGAGATGACCGTTTCTGTGACGATGACGCGCACGCGTGCCTGCTTTGCCTTCCATCCGTGGACACAATTCACGTGCTTTCTTTTCACCCCTTGCGAAAACACAGTCGATCGGGTCGTGTACCTGGAGGAAACACTCTACTTTCGAAGACCGACGTGATAGCCGGTATTGTGTGAATTTTGTTCATGTTACGTATCTGAACGTATGAGAATCGTTGTTAGTTACGTTTTTTTTTTATGGATATAGATGGAAAAGAAAGACACCAACCCCTTTTGTGCGATCGGCTGCGCTTCGTAACGCGTCGCTATCACAAAATCGGAGCATCGTGTGAGAACTATACCTTTGTTTCACTTCTTATAAAGCGGAACGTCGCGACGATGATTTTCGAGTAGCTATTCCGTACGGTACGTTTTGCTCAACCAAACGGACTTCCGTGATGCGTGTGAAAGTATAATTGTAAAAAAAAAAACAAACAAACAAAAAGAAAGGAACGTTATTATCTTATGCGAGACACGAAACGTTTGCTGCTCAGCGTGTTTGTCGAGGATCATGCAATATATGGCGTCGGCTCAGGACAAGAACGATACAATTGTGCGTGTGATCGGTCGATCGCAAATTTTTTTCTCCCCGTAATTTCGTTTCTCCATCCGACCAACCACGGAAACCGTGCACTGTGAACTCTCGAACGCATTTTTTTTTTCTCCTCTATATCTCGTTGTTAATAGCGTCGTCCCAATTAACAGACAATTTATATACACGTAATACAAACTACGTACACGTACACACACACACACATAGAGTATAAACAAAAGATCGTGCACACCTTCGCAGTCTTTCTTTCGAGGACACAAGACGAAATAAAGATTATGAAAATCGATAAGAGAGAGAGAGAGAGAGAGAGAAAGAGAGAAATACATAAAAAGTTACAAATTGGAGATACCACACACCGTAGATTATTCGTAGGATGATGATGCGTCGATTCTGTATGGGAACCTAAGCGGGTCGTGCGAACATTATATCGTTAGCGTGTAGTAACGTAATAATACCGTTTTATTAACATACTAGGATTAATTGACGTAAAGAATTACCGAAGAATTAATTGCGGTTACCGCAAGTGCGCTCCGTTTAAGCTTATACGTATAATAATAACGATGATGATCACCGTTTCTCGTTTCTTCTTCTTTTTTCTTTTTTTTCGAGCAAGCGTATACACACACGTCGATGGTGTAATACTTCTCTCCTCTCGAGGATTTTTTTTCTTTTTTTTTATTCATTTTCTTTTATCTCCACTACTCCCCCCACAGACCAATATTATTTTCCTCTTTTTTTTTTTTCTCGTTGGTAAGACCCGTGTTTTCAATGATAATTATAATTAATAATGATAATCGTAATGATAATGGATTAAAGAAAAACGAATGTAATAACAATGTACTTGTGGAATTCACAAAACAAAAAGGAAAACGGCGTTGACGTGTTCTTTAATTATCTCTCACTTTCACCGTTTTTTCGCCGCTTCTCAAAGTCCACCCCCCTTCTTCTTCGATCAGCCAGAAAACCAGCCCTCGTCCGTAACCCTATCCGCGCGAGACTCGCGTAGAAAAAAGAAAAAAAAAAGAAAAAAGAACAGCAAAAGTGAGCGTTGTTTCGTAGTCGGTTCGCGTGATCGAACGCGCGCGCTTCGCTGGCTTCCTGCGCGTCGCGCGTTATGGCCTCGCGCGATCGGCCACGATCATCCCCGATCTATGAACGCGTTTCGATATCTCGCTCTCGCCCTTACGTCCTCGTCCACGAGTTTGCCTCGATCATCCCTTTGTACCGTCGACTTCGACGTCCCCGAGTCCTTCCCTTCTCTCTGTCTGAATTAGAACATCGTTCAGGATCCAAATATCTATTTCTTTATTATTCTCTCGTTTCTGGTACTCACGTTGCAGTGTAACATTCTGTAAATCGTTGTAGATGTTTAGCCGAGTACATTTAGTACCGGGACACTTTGCGATTTGTAGTTCGTAATACAAAGTTAAATTGCCAAGTGTCTGAATATTATTAGATGTATAGAAATTAATTCTGTGTCTTTATATCCGATCCTTTGTAACTCTTGTTTAAACAGATGTATTTACTCGTCGTTTTGGCACGTTAAAGTCTCAACCCGACGGTCGTTGCAGTGTATCTGTACGAACTTTAATAGCCACTCAATTTTGCTTATTGTTATTATCAATACGATTATTGTAATTATCAAGCACACTTGTAATCTATTGAAACGATAGTGTGAAACAAAAATCTATAGCTAGTAATTCTCCTATGTACATACATACACATTGTAATGATCATGAGGTCGAGAACCAATGAGGTTGGTAATGGCGATTACATATTTCTACTTGAACCAAAGTTACAAAGGCACAGAATTCATTTCTACAGAATCGTCAGCGACTCGAAATTCGTACCCTTGATCGCTTGTAAATTGGACCTGTTTTCGAAAACTAAGAACAAGAGTATATCTCTACGCTCTGCAGGTCTCTCCAGAAGTCGCTCGTTTAAATCTCGATAATCCATTCATTCTTTTGCCTCTACGTTCTGTGACAAATATTCAAGCGTCGTTGCGCGTCGAATTGAACGCGGTACCTTGAATATATCCTCGTTCCCTTTATTTTCAATAAATCACAAAGGTTTACTTACACGTCAATTCAATTGTAAACGAACCGACTTCACCGATTCTTTCGTATCCTAACAATGCGTCTACATTTTCTTAGCGAGACTCGTTGAAAACTCTGGAAAGGAAATGGAAAAGCCAGTAGTAGTCGTTTCCTCGGTCGCGTAAGCGTTAGAAACACAGAGACTCCCGTATAACGCGCTTCATACTTTACGTTAAGCGTTATTCGGAAGTTTACTGTACTGTTACGTCGTGAAGACGAATCTATTGTAAAGTTGAGACAGAAACCAAGTAACTATTCCCTTCACAGAAATCGTCTGTAGATCGAACTTTGCGAGTTCCGTAATTCAACCCTCTGTGGTAGGTTCGGTGTCGAGACACAATCTTGACTCCTGCCAAAAAATGTCGAGTTCCACTATGGATGCGACGCGCAAAGTTCGGATCGACTCGCTAGTGTTAGCCGCAAAATACTCTGGAATTTCACTCGCAGGACACGCGTCTAGACACGAGAGAAATTTAGGAACGGAGCTCGTCGCCGAAATTCGTCCCCGAGGAGAGTTCTTTCCCCGACAACCTTTCGTTTCTCTGTTCCGCCGACGGACAAACATGTATCTTTGCTCGCATAAACGTGGATGGGTGTGCGTCTATATACGTCCGAGCGTTACGTAATTAGGAACACGTGAACACGAAGGTGAATATTCGCCCGGGCTGCGCGTGTAACCGACGGACTGAAAACTGATTAAAAAATAACAAAAAAAAAAAAAATAAATAAATTTAAAAAAAGACGGAACTTGCCCGATCGGTACGCATAGATCCTATACACACGTGCGTCGTGCGAAACTTGAACATAAGGAGACCACAGCTTCGTCGCACCGGTCGACGACGAGAGATCCGCTAATACAAGTCGTCTCGAAGATTACGGTTGTACCGGACGTGTGTAACGTCGGATAGGAAAAAAAAAAAAAAAAAAACTGCGGTGATCCAAAATGCACATACACAACCTCCTTCGTGACCTTACGGACGTAACGATTAATGGCAGTTGGTAGTCTCGATAATATTCTCAAAAAACACGTTGCAACCGGTCAGTCCAAATGCGTCGTCGGTTGGCGTCGGGAATACATGCATATACCGAGAAAAGGTCGACGAAAAAAAAAAAAAAAACGAGAACTATCGGGACGCACGCCTCCTCCGGACCCTCGCAAGCACGTATACGAACGAGTCCCTCGACAGAGTCGTCACGAATAAATAATAAAAAAAAAAAAAAAAAATATATATATATATATAAAAATACACGTGGAGCTTATCAGTCGCTGGGCGATAGACAACGGAGATACGCGACTTTTGAGAAACGGAACGGGCCATAGAAACCGGAAGATATCGGCGGAAAAAAAAAAAAGTAAAAAACGGAAAAACGGAAGCGCAGAAAGAGATCGACCGGTAGAAATCGGGACGACGATATATATGTATATATATATATATATCTATAATATGCGTGTGTGACCACCGAAGTATAATAGTCGCACTGCAGAACCGGGACGTGTAAATCCTCTTCACACGCGCGACGGAAAAAAAAAAAAACGTGTCTCGTGTCGCCGGGTCGTCGGTTGCCAATTACCAAAGAGTGATAGAGAGACGCGCCACAGGGAAATGTTAAAAGACACTATGCGTATTGTAATGTGATGTATGATATAGGACACGATAACCCCCTACCCCAAGCGCTTCTGGACAATACTTGGAAGGAGCTGTGTGGGCTTTGACGATGTTCGAGTACGGAGTGCGAGGGTGAGAGAGGTGGTCCCGTCAACGTGTCCCATGTGGCGAGAGGTAATTGTCGACCAGGACTCTGTGCTCCATTGAGATGGCACACCGCAGCCGACAGAGGTGTTCCCCAATTGGGCAGAAATATGGGGTGCGAAACCACGTCGTAATCAAGGCAAGTTCCAACAGCCTTTCAGTATCTCATCATTATGATCTCTGCGTAAGAAAGCAAAGTAACACGAAAGCAAAAAAAAAAAAAATAATAATAATAAAATAAAATGAAAAAAACCGGTGTTCTCTCTTCTGTCTGACAGCATTAAATTTCATTCAGTTTTTTCTCTGCCTTGGCGAACACTTTGAGAGCCAATGTTTTCTTTCTCAGGAGATGCGGTAGAGCGCACACGCATGCACATTGTGAATCCTGCGATACGAAGAACTTCGTATGTGCGAATATAGGTCCAGACTAAACTCTAACATTGGCTGTGGCGAGACGCTGCGATTTCACACTTCCAACACTTCTTCTCTATCTTGCTAACGATTGGATTTTGTGTAAATGTCTTTCTCTGCTGTGCGCGGGGGAACGCAAAGGTATCGTAAATGAAAACGAGTACTTCTTCTCCATGCGGAACTTCTACCAATTTCTACCTCCGTTGTCTGTTCTGTTTTTTTTTTTCTCTCTGTCGCGTGATATTTGAACGCGCGACGATAGACGCGCGCAATTGATTTTTCGCGCGGTTGATTCGTGCGCTTGCGCCGTCGATCTCTGTTGCGATGTTCGCGATACGTATTACACGCAGTTTTATTCATTTTTTTTGTTTACCGTAAACCGATTCAAATTATATATATCAGCAATGTATCGCAACTGTATACGGAGTTATTAGCAGAATAACTGATTTCAAAACTGTGTAATGCATCATACTTTTTGCATTATTATATTTTCTTTTTTTAAGTATCGCGCATTTAATCGTTCAGATATACATATAGTGGTAAGTAATGCGTGAAAGATTCAGGTAAGATGCTGATAGTATGCGTCATCATCTTGGGAGATTCAGACAGATGACTTCGCAAAAATGATCGGAATGATTTTCCCTGTATGGTTCGCTGTAAAGTCTTCATTTTCGATGAACGAAATATTAGAGAATATATGTTATATAACAAGGAAGCATTTCGATGCATGTAATTTGTAAAACATTGTAGCAACCGAATAGAAGTCGTACTGTATTTTTCTTAAAAAATATATATGTAACGCTAAATTTATAAAGGCCTCCAATATTCTTGCTTCATATCAACAGCAACGATAAAACATACCGAGTGTGTATACTTTGTAAAATGAAAAGAACGAGTAAGTAGTAAATATATGTGTGCTTTTCCAAGGACCTGACACACATCAACGTGAATACATTATTCTGGTTTGAGTTATTCCCCACTAGTAGTCTAATTGCGTAAGATAGATAACGTAGTGCATTGCATGTATAGACGAGAAATTGAAAAATAATCCGACTTACATTATAAGTGTTGTGAATTACGTGTAGATTTCAAAGAATTTAATTTACGCATCAGTTCCAAGATTTACGCGATATATTAAAAATAAGTTCAACGTATGTTTGTACACGAAAAATATCTATGATCAGTCATTCATAAAATATTCGTGTGAGATATATATTTTTGCATTTCCGTTTAAATAAAGTAGGTCTAAAGATGAAGTGATTTTCCGGAGCGAGTGACGAAATCCATTCATAAGTAAACGTTGCTCTTATCGTGAGATAAGACTACTTTAGAATGAAATTCATTTTTCACGTAGAGATTGATAATATTCTTATGTAAATTCTGCTAAAAATCCACGTGATGTCATTTGACCCTGCGTCGTGAAGCACGGAATTGTTCTGCAGAATTCAGTGGCGCACCGTCGCCATACGTGTACGGAACCTTTGGAACTATCTACAAACAAACGAAAGTCGTGTTCAAATGGCGCGAGACTTACGGTAATCCACCTCACGATTTTTGTCCATGGCTTTGTCGAATATGTTATCGATCATGTCATTGAAATTGATAGGTTATGTCTAAGTATTCGGAGAGGTTATGTTTTGCACGCGTGCTTTGATCATGTGCTCGCTAAATTGCATCAAACATTCGATAATGTCATCCGTTTTATGTGTTATGAATGTTTGGTTTACGAATCCGCGACAGTGTAATTCGTGTAGTTTCTCTTAATTGTTGTTACGTGCAATAATTATTGTAGTTTATATTCTCTAAATTCATAAGCACGTGATGGAAGAAAAGATTCAGGTTATGCAATATTCAGGATCGGGACACGAGGGTAGGGAACCCTAAAATAAAATTTTGTTAAACATCAATTCGTATTTTTCATGAGTATCGACTTATTTTGTTATTTAAATTCGGATGATAATCTTCATTTTTTAGATTATAGATCTAATTCTGATTACTATAACAATTGTGGTACATTTCAGGGAGGGTCTCCTACTGGGCATGGGTAATCCCCTTCTTGATATTTCAGCAACTGTAGGTAGCGACTTTTTAAAAAAATATGGTTTGAATTCAAACGATGCTATTCTTGCTGAAGAAAAACACAAGCCCATGTATGATGAATTAATAGAACTCTATCAGGCAGATTTTATTGCTGGTGGTTCTGTGCAAAACACTATGAGAGTAGCACAAGTAAATTGATTAAAAACTAATATTAGATTAACCTGTATATTGAATTACAAATAATGGATCTAATTTCCTGTAGTGGTTCTTGGAAAAACCAAAAGTTGCAACTTACATGGGTTGCGTTGGAACAGACAAGTATTCAAAAATTTTAGAAGATAGAGCACGGGCAGCTGGTTTGAATGTTCGCTATCAGTATACGAATAAAGAACCTACTGGTACTTGTGCAGTTGTTATTACTGGAAATCACAGATCGCTGTGTGCAAATTTGGCTGCTGCTAATTGCTTTTCATCTTCTCACATAGAAGAAACTGAAAATAAAAAGCTTCTAGAAATGGCTGAATATATTTATGTCTCTGTATGTGTTAAGCAAAATATATATATGTATATCCCTTATTTATTATTAAAATTATGTCCGATATTGAATCTTACACTTCAATTTATAGGGATTTTTTTTAACTGTGAGTCCAGAAACAATTCAAACGGTAGCTCGTCATGCTTTTGAAAACAATAAAATGTTTATGATGAACCTTAGTGCACCATTTTTATGCGAATTTTATAAAGCTCCCATGTTAGCTGCTCTTCCATATGTTGATATACTATTTGGTAACGAAACTGAAGCAGATACCTTTGCAAAAGTTAACGATTTCCAAACTACAGATAGAAAAGAAATAGCCTTAAAACTGTCACAGATGGAGAAAGTAAATAAAAAAAAGCCAAGAATTGTTGTGATAACACAGGGTGCAGAACAAATCCTTGTAGCAAAAGATAATACAGTAACAGAAGTTCCTGCTATTAAACTCCCACAAGAAAAAGTTGTTGATACCAATGGAGCAGGAGATGCATTTGTAGGAGGTAAGTTTTTGGCACGCATTAGACATTGATTAGAAAGATATTAATATATTATTATTATTTCAGGTTTCTTGGCCCAACTTATACAAGGTAAAAGCATAGAAGTCTGTACCAAATGTGGTATTTGGGCTGCAACTCAAATCGTACAAAGATCTGGATGTACTTACGAAGGGAAACCTAACTTTACACCTTGATAATTCTTAATCAGTTAGTAATTGTAAATTCTGTACTTAATAAATGCCTTAACAATTTTTACCCTAATTTCCTTAAATGTGGAATATTTATTTCAGCGACATATTAGGTACCGTTCGATTACGTATCGATAATTGGGTCAAATAATAATTTAATCGATAAAATAAATTTTATTTAACTAGGTATACACAAGAAAGAACAGATTGATACATTAACAATTCGTTACAATAATTTCTTATTTAGTAATAGATTATTAATCGGTATCTTAAATTATGCAATTACGTCATCTAAAGGAGACATTCTTGTAATCGTTTAATTTATGCAGGACTTAAAAAATCAATACAATCAGTTGCGGCGTGGCCATTGCATCGAATACATACTTACAAGTATTGTAAAAGGTAAGAGCACTGGTTGAAATAATGTTAGTCGAAAAACAGTTATCGCGATCGTGTGGCACGCCTGCGTCATTCGCTACGTAAATGCAGAATATACATAGAGTAGGATAGAGATGTAGCGATAAAGACATACGTGGACGAGACACGTCGGGGTAAGGGCGGCCCTTAAAAAAATCAATAATCTCATTACGAAATTGCACACAGCATGGTGTGCGTGTATTTCGCCTGTACCGTGGCAGAAGTGACGGCGTGCCCCTCGCGATCAGGATCGTAGACAAACACCGCTGATCCTTTCAAAGTTATTTTTAAATATATTTTATTAGGAACAATAAAAATATTTAATAAATAATTAGGTACGAAATATAACGTATACGTATACACACGATCAACAGTTTTGAGATATTTATTTTCAAAAAATCTCCTTTATCATATATTTAATAAAAATGCGAATCTTTTATAAATAAATGAATGTTCTTATTCAGGTGACGTTAGGTGTGCTGTTTTAAATGGTGATACGTTTTAATCTCGTACCGTTTTGTATCAGACTCTTGTAAATTTCAATGCTTTACGTTTAAGAAAACAATGTAATAACTACGAGTAATTTTTTTAGGGTCAACCTTGCGCGTTTAACTAGCAAATGTTATGAAAAAACAATTAGTACGGGGAGAAACGCAGTTAAATCCGCAACATCTGGCAATTGTATCGAGAGAGTGGGTGGTTCGAAGCGACGAAGGAGTGACAAGAGGTACAACAGTAAATCGACGATTATTTTCTTTTATTATTATTTATGGTCGTGTGGCCCGAGAAGGGGCAGGTACAGCCCTGGAGGCTCGTTGACAATGCTCCCGGCATCGTTCACGTAGCAGTCGCGCGCGCTGTCGCGTCGAGAAGCCGATTGGGAATGGTTAAAGCGAGCGTGAAGTGGGCGGCCATAGTGGTGGTAGAAGCATAGTAGCACAGGGGCAGTAACACGGCAACAAGCCGCGTATAAGTCGACAGTCTTCGGCACGATATCGGGCTGGTTCAGTATTCGCTTTCGTTGCGGCTTCTGCTTACCCGCGCTCCGTAGCTCCTTACTCCCTGAATCTCCCACGGGGTATCGTGTATACATACAGAACCACGTCATGATTGCTGGTCCGTGTACATATGGAATTGTGTGTGCGCGCGAGAGAAGCAACGAAACACGACGCACGCACGTGTGACCGGTAACAAGAGTGTGTGAGACAAAGTGGACGGTTTGATTGGTCGACGGGAACGCGTGCCGCTACGACCGTGTTTCTTCGTGATTCCGCCGTGGCCGAGAGCGCGGTGTGCGCAGTGCGCTCCCCACCGCGTGCGCGCAGTGTGTAACCCCCGCGACCGCCATCTTTGTCAAGTGGGTAACCTTTGTTGATTTGTGTGAAATGTGACGCCGTTGTCGCGAGATAATTGGTGATCGTGATTACACGCGAGGCTTGTGTGTCGGTACCTGAGTGACTCGTGCTCTCGCGTGTCTCACCGTGGATCTATGCATGGAACTACCGCGATCAGGTAACGACAATTCGCCTCACATTAAATTCTGGCCAACAGAGAGCCACGCGAATCGTCGCCCGACGCATACGGGCCAGCGGTTCTGGCCGCCTGCTCGAGAAAGAGAGAGATAGAGTGCGAGAGTGAGACAACGATAATCTTCTCCGTACGCAGTGTTATTCCGTTTTATTTTTCACGTAATTATTTTCGATTATGCACGAACGAAGGGACACCCGAACGTCATGGTACGACAGCAGGTTTTTCCCTGAATCGACCCATCACCGTGTTTCCACCGATTCATCGTTCCAGCGCGCGAAAAATCGTGCGAAACGGCCGAGTGTTGGCCGTGCCTACCCAAGATGGCTGCCCGTCGGGCTTCGAGAAACTTGTGTCCTCGTCGTCTCTGCTTCGACGACGTAATTGCATCGTTTCGTGTTTTTTGCTCACGCGACGCGTACCGTATCCTCGAGTTAACGGGAGAAACGTTTGTGCTGTCGATATTGTTACGTTCGGGTGGCCGACGGATCGAAAATAAACGTAGCGACGGCCGTCGCCCACGGTTCCGTCCGTCGCGATCGTAACATTTGCCGTGCGTACAGTGTCCCGTATGTGTTAAGGTGTGAATCGCGACAGCCATTCCGGCTACGGGATCATCGTGTGCGAGTTCGCCGGTTTAAAAAGTACGTGTTTCTCAAGTATGTCGATTAAAATGGCTACCGACGGCAGCCAGTCGATGATCGTGCGTGAACGGTGTCCACGCGCGTATCGCTTATTTTCACGTTCGAAATGGGTGATTCGACGGCACCGTTCGGTCTGCCTCTCGCGCTCGGCGTCTTCCGTCGATTCCCATCGAACCGAATCACCGTTTAAATTACGCTTGATACGCGGTTCTCGTGGAATCGAAGCGTGTGCAGACGCAAGGGTAACGAGCGACGGGCGGCGGCAGTTAGGGCCGTTCGGTTAGTTTTCTCGGTGGCGCAGCTGCTCTCTCTCTCTTTTACTCTCCGTCGGGTGAGAGGGGCCCCGGCAAACACAGCCAGCCGGCTTGGCCACACTGGCCTCTCTTCGCCCTCGTCCCCGTGGTCTTACGACGGACAAATACTCCTTCTTTCTCGATCCATGGCGATTTCCCTGTTTAACACGTTCGCTACCGCCGCGAGTTTTCTTCGTCTCACCGCTGTCTACGATCCACGCTCTACGCGCTTTTGGCTTTTTTTTTTTTTTCTATCGTTCCCGATACTCTCTCCAATCCGTATCACCGAAAAACAAAAGCACGCGATTGTTCGACGATGCGCCTATTATTTCATATTGTTCCGCGGAATGTTCACTCTTGCTCCGAAAACCAGGCTCGTTCAAATACCGAGTTTTGAAAAGTAGAGGTACTTTGGGACAAACCCCCTGGCATTGTAAGTTACTCTTAAACTATTTCATTGTAGACTCGATTTGAAAGCTTTAAAGAATCTATTGGGTTGTCCAGAATGTTCGTGCCAATTTTTAAGAAACATTTAAAGACACGTTTGAATTTCGATATATATTTATTGAATTATATACGTACCATTCTGTTTCGCAATTTTTCCACCTTTTAACGAATGTCCACATGTTATTTGTTTCCAACCATTCCGATATATTCAGACATGTACCGCCTACTAAAAATCGCCATGGACTTTCCAGACAACCTAATACATGAATTTTTTCAGATTTGTAAAATAATTTTCACACGTGTCGAGAATGAATGATCCTGGTTTACAGATCAAGTGGACTGTTACATCCGTGCACGAGGATCAAGAAAACGCGAAAATTACTTTACTCTACATATACAGTTTATTTGAACACTTTACCTATCCGGAATCTATTTATAGGCTTTCCAATTCCAGTGTACATCCCCTGAAACCCATTGACTGTGTTATTAACCGTCCATCTATATTGTAGTATACGAGGTACTGATTCATTTAGTGTAAACGTTGCAAGTTTGATAACACACAAGCGAATGTGTCAGTCGCGGTGTGTTTTCCCTGTGATTCCGTCTCTGCGATCACTTAGCTAAATCCGGTTGGTTAAAATACAAAGCACGAAACGAATTCTTCACTTTTGCTGTCTACTTTGAGAGACGTACCGTCAACGTGCCCGCAATTTTATCTCGGCGACCTAACTCGCATTAATCTGTCACGTTGTGCTGTCGATACAGTTTATTGTGTCTGTCGCTTCCTGTCCACGTAGACCTTGTTGATCTCTCCCTTCATTGCCGTATGAATTCTTCAGACGTACATTTTGTATATGCCACGCGCGTTTCGTCTTCGATCATTTCTCCAAATTGTTCCGTTTAGTTGCTGTTTAATTAGTCGTGATAGGTAGCTTCGAGGTTGGGTATAATAACATCCCGCGTTCCGCGCATTTCTGTACGTTTCTGTAAAAGCGTGAACTGAATTAATGTACACCGGAGTCCTCGAGTTACGTGCTCGTGTCCCCGTTTATTACACGTAGAAATTAATTCTGTGCCTTTATATTCAATCATTTGTAACTTTGGTTTGAGTAGAAATATTTAATTGTCGTTTTGTTATTATATGGTCTCCGTTATAATACGGAAATTGTTAGCTACTTATTCTTACTTATTACTGTTATAATTATTATTCTAAATCAGCGTGTTTGATCGCTACAGTAATCGACTTAGGTTACGTGTACTTTAACGTACCGAAATAACGAATGTATCTGTTCAAACTAGAATTACAAAGGATCGAATCTAGAGGCACAGAATTAATTTCCACGCCTGCTACAGGGACAGAACCGTATAGTTTTCCAAAAATTACCAACAGAATCTGATACCTCGTATTTATAATTGAATTAGAAACCTTTTAATAACTCCTACGTCCATGTAATCTGTCCCATTCGTTTCTGCCGTGTCTAAGAAGCGAGAAATTGGCGGTAAAACAAACCCAACACGACCGAGTTGCCTGCCAGATTGCCTGGCGATTTGATTTAACGATACGTCGTATCAGCTGACATAACCTCAAAGATAAAGTGAAAGATCCGTGTGTTTGATATTAGATGTAGACGCTATCTCTGCGCCTTTATTTATAAAGGAAAGCCCATACAACTTTCAATCTTTCCTTCGTCACACAGCTTATTGTATCTTTTACATTTAACATATTTATGCATTTGCGCACGTTCATTGCAGATTTTTGTATATTTATCTGAAGCGAGGTCTTGAGAAGGTCCAGTAAATTTGTTTAATTAAACCACAGTTATAAATAGGCTGCGGATATGCATTTATAGGAAATTTGAACGTGCAAGAAACCACAGAATGCAAACAATATGGAAAAATATAAAAAAAGATTGAAAGTAAAGTTCACGTTTATAATATTTACAGAATAA